>NW_011887811.1:333075-493938 GCF_000806365.1 Fopius arisanus | reverse complement strand
AAAAAAAAAAAATTGAATGATGCCGGAATCGAACCCGGGCCGTTGGCGTGGTAGGCAAGCACGTTACCACTAAGATAACGCACACTTACAATAATATAATTTCATTAGGAGTATATATATTGAAAAACTTTCATTTTTAAAAATGTTAAATTGTTCAATTTCATTGCATATCTCCTCGATTATCAAATATTTAGTTTTTAAACAATATTTCGATTGATTTGTCATTAACAAAAAAAAAAAATTGGAATTATTTAAAAAAAAAAGTGAATGATGTCGGGATTGAACCCGGGCCGCCGGCGTGCCAGTCGAGCACGTTACCACTAGGACAACACGCATATTTAAAAATATAAATTCATTAGTGGTATATCTTCAACATATTGAATAATTTTTTCCATTGAATTTCCACAAGATGTGATTTCCCCCTTCCGTACGTGCTACAGTCGGCTAAATTTCAGTTAAACAAATGAAAAAAAAAAAAAAAACAAACAAAAAAGTTAAAGGTCACGTGGTGGCACACGGAAAAAAATTGACATTGAAACCCATCGGCGTGAAAATTCATTTACTTTATATATTTCCAGAAATATTCTACATTGAAGATTGATAAAATACAGTAATACATTATAGCAATGCAACTTATGTTCTTTAATGGTACAATATGATCATCGGCCTGTCTATTCCGCTTCATAATTCATCATTATTCTTATTAACTTACAAATTTCTCAATTAATATTTACAAGTAATTAAACTTCATATCTGAATTGATTTTATGCATCATTTTATGTCAATATTATCCATGATTTATGATTGGCTAGTAATAAATTATAAACTCACTATGGTCATTTCGAGCAAACTGGGTTTATACCTCACAATATTAGAGAAAAAAAGAATGAAAATTATAGTTCGGGGCTCTCTTCCTGATCAGCATCAAATCTCAATACTCAGACAAAATCCTCTCACGTCGTACTTCCACGTGGTCACCGCAATTCACAAATATCTCGTTATTATGTACACGAATGCACACTGAAGTGGCAATGAAAATAAGAGCATTAAATTACTGCATTAACATCTCCCAATGTCTGCTGTCGAACAAAGATAGATATTGCGTAGTGGATCGATATGTGCGCACCAATTGATGAAAATTCAATGATTCTCTGCTTAAATGCTGTAGGTTTAATTTTCGTTCGAAGTGGATAACATGAAAAATACGAGTCAATGCTTCTAATTTATACCGACTATCAATCATAGTAACCATTCACTTTGTCAATATCATGATCACATGATATTGAATTTGATTGTTTACTGGAAAATCAAATGAATGGATTAACGCGACCTAAATTAAAATACATCCATCCAGGCACTCTGTTCGCTCCTTTTACATTCCAATAGATTTCCGTATAATTTTGTTCGCCATGTTTACACGTTAAGAAAGTAATATGTACATATACTGTACAGTACGTGACAGTCGCGTGTGGTTAATGTACATAAACGATTTTTCAACGAAACATTATTAAAAAAAAAACGCTAGTGGTCATGCATTCAACGAAATACCAATACGAAGGAAGGCGGGTATGTAGACACTGTCGGCCCAATATTCTGTACACAATTTATCGAAAACTGAATATTGAAGTGCTTTATACATAATTGCACATAAAACCGAAATGATCATTGGCACGTTATCGTAATTTTAAAAAAAGGGGGGGGAAAAAATCTCGAACAAGCAAAGTATCTCGTAGATTGTTTGGGTTAAAATAATTAGATTAATACACGGATAAAAGAGAAGGAAGAGTTGTCCTATGATTAGGAATAAATCTAGAGTCGAGCGACGACACACTCGAGGACGGTGGCAAGAAAGGTAAACTAGGAGTTACCGTTTGGAGGTGGTGGCCTTCTGTCATACTCTCTTCTGTAATCCTTATTAGATCGCCAGTCATTCGGATATCCATCGCCAGTGTAACCCCGGCCACGAAAATGATTCGAGGGTACATCCGTGGGGGGATAATTAGCACTACTTGCACCTCCGTAACCACTTCCGGGGCCACCGTAGCCGTATCCACCAGTCGGGCCTGATGGATACCTGTAATAATCACTAGAAAAGAAGAAAAAAAAAAAAAAACAGGGTCAGTTAGAACAAGTGGAACATCGGCCTTATTTTTTCTGTATTATTGTTTCTCAACTTTTTCTTACCTTCGTTTATCGTTGATGTGCATTCGCTCACGATCTCGGTCTCTGTCTCTCTCCCTGTCTCGGTGATATCCCCCAGGCATTCTTCCGTAAGACTCAAATCTGTCCCTTTTATGCTCCCCAAATCTCGCCTCACGTGGATCTCTTCCATCTCTTGGCAGTGGCCAATGGTCATCATCTCTGCCCCCACTGTAGTGTCCACCAACGCTATAACCACCACTATCTCTTCGTATCCTCTCATCCTTAACAGGAGCATTGCCGAGCCTGTCATGATTTCTCTCACGATCTCTGTCTCTGTCCCTGTCCCTCTTGACCGTTTCTTTGTGCTTGGGATCCTTTAGTTCTTTGTGTCTCATATCAGTGGCCGATAAATTTGATTGTGGTGGCTGAACTGGTGGTGTAGGCCCTCCAGATGCAACTGGAGAATTATAATTAGCCGTTGAATTTGCTGAATGCTTTTTACTGGGTATACTGCTGTTGGAATTCTCCTCGATATCCTCAACCTTTCGTTTTATTGATCTCGATTCTTTACTATCACTCGGCTGTTTATCGTGCTTCTCGGAGTGCTTTTTATTATCCTCTTTCTTCTCTGGGGTAGAGGCCATACTGGCATCGGCATCTCTATCACCCCTCGATTTAGTGGCATGTTTGTAGAGTTTGTAAAGCTTCTTGGCATCAAACTCGGTGAATTTCGATACAAAATACCACAAATTACTCCGCCACTCTTTAATCTGCTCTTGGTCCTTATACTCCGACAGACACGTATTTATTTGATCACCAATTTGAACTAGACATGCTCGTGTATGGGCAAGCTGTTCGGTCTCACTGAGAGTTTGATCAGGCCTGTCTAGTGCCTTGAGTGCTTTCTTAACCGGTCGCATTTTTTCTTTGCACTCGTTGAATATTGATGGATCTAAGTCCCCAAGTACATCGAGAGCTCGTGGCTCGTTATTAGCTGTGAAATGCATAGGGCCAACTGCCTGCTTTTTCTTTCCCTTTTTAGTCTCCTTCTTATCCTTCTTCATTTTTTTCTCCTTCTTCTTGTCCTCCATAAAAACAACACTCTCACTCTCCTCCTTGATTTCCTTCTTGATGGGAATCTCCTCGTCTTTCTTTGTAACAACTTGCTTATCGACCTTGGATTTTGGTTTTTTATTCTCATCCCCGGAGCTGTCGTTGTCCTCGACAATTTCCTTCGTAAGTGCCACTTTTGGTTCCTTAGGTTTCCTCGGTTTTCTCGTTCTAGTAACACCTAGTTTCGAATCCATCTGTCTCTTGAGTATTTTCAGGAGATATTCGGCACGTGCATTTAACTGCTTAACCTGGGGTTTACTCTCATTCGGCAATATCTTTTCAGAGAGCTTCAAGCTTGGATCCATTTTTATAGCTTCCCAGCATCCCATACCGTGGGTGTAAATACCCCTGAGAAGTCTCGAGTCGTCCTCAGACGTCCACTCACAGTCAAAATTCGCTGGTTTGAGTTTAACATCGAAGTGCCAATTGGCTCTTTGCTCGGCATCTGATGGAAGCATTTGATCGAGTGGTTCCAGCTCCTTCTCAGCAGCTGACAGGGACTTGGCATTCACCATAACACCAGCCATTTTGAATGTAGGTCCCCTTCCACGTTTTCTACCCTTTCCCTCCTTCTTCGGCTCTTCATCGCCAGTTTTATTCTCCTTGGCCGTTGTCTCGAACTCTGCTATGCACGCATCACACCTGGACTTCAATTGTTCACCGAGATAACGCAATTCTGTCATTGGTTTCTCCTGCAACTCAGCATCAGCAGCAATGTCGTCCAATCTTTTTAGAGGTGCTGAAAATTTTTTGTAACTCTTGATAAATCTTCGGATTTCAACGTCCGTGAAGCTCTTGATTGATTCACGAGGCACCATTCGAGGTCTTCCTCGTTTCTTTGGCCTCTCTTCATCGGTTCCTTCACCCTCACCACTCCCGGAATCCTCACCCTCCTCGCTATCATCTGACTGAGCTTTTCTACGCTTTCGGCCCTTTCCCTCTCCCTGATTAATCTGCTGCAATGTCTTTCTGCTTCGTGGTGGCAAATAAAGGTCCTCCATCTCCTTGGATTTCTCCTGCTCTTCAACTTTTTTCCTGAAATTCTCGGGAATAATCTCTGCCCAGTCTTTACTCTCGTCGTCATTCTCATTGGGCAGAGGGAGAGGCTCAGCTTCTTCCTCAAATGCTGCAAAACTTGCCACTTTAAAAGCCGAAAGCAATTCATCACCAACCGTCGTTGGAGCTTCATCTCTTGTCTCAGCTCTTCGTAAAATTTCATCGATATCACAGGTCGGCTCCTCGTCACCATCCTCCTCGTCCTTGAACAAATCCTCAGCCCCAAATTTGAGAATAGCACTAAGATCTTCCTTGTTGAATGGATTATTATTCGATCCAGAAGCTCCTTTTTTGTCCAGAACAGTTCTCCCAGTGGTGTCCATTCTCTGAATAACGAGATGATCGAGAACCATTTTTCGTTTAGCCCTCTCAACGATCTCCTCCTCAACAGAATCCTTCGTCACCAATCTATAGATATTCACCTGATTTTTCTGTCCAATTCTGTGTGCCCTGGCTTGTGCCTGCAAGTCATTCTGTGGATTCCAATCAGAATCGAATATTATCACAGTGTCAGCAGTTGCGAGATTTATTCCAAGACCACCAGCTCGAGTCGACAGGAGAAAACAAAAATCAGTGGAGCCCTCGGCATTGAAATGATCGAGCGCTTGTTTACGAAGTTCGCCTTTGATACTTCCATCAAGTCGTTGGAAAGGAAAGTGTCGCTTCTGCAAGTATTCCCCAAGAATATCAAGCATCCTCACCATTTGACTGAATATCAGCACCCTGTGGCCAGTTTCGCGTAATCGAACGAGAAGTTTATCGAGTAATACTAACTTTCCAGAGCCCCTAATAATCTGCTGCAAATAATCTTCATTGGACTCCTTCTTGTCCCCCTCCATGGGTTTCGTCAAAAATGCATGATTGCAGCATTTTTTCAACTCAATGACAATATTGATAAATGTCATGGTCGATCCTTTGACACCCTTTCTCAAGGCATTATAATTCTTTGTCAATATCCATTTGTAGTACTGCTTCTGCAGTGACGTCATCTGTACACGAAGAATCTGCTCGACTTTAGCTGGCAAACTCTTCTCGACGTCTTTCTTTACTCGCCTGAGGATAAACGGCTCCAGTTGCTTGTGAAGTTTGGAGTATCCCTTCTGGGCTGCATTGTCATGCTCCTTCTCAAACTCCTCCCAGGTGATGAATTTCTGAGGCATTATAAAATGCAAGAGAGCCCACAGCTCCTTGAGACTATTTTGCAAAGGTGTACCAGTAATTAGAAGTCGATGATTGGTGCTGAATTCAGTCAGTGCCTTGTACAGCAGTGAATCATCGTTCTTCAACCTGTGCGCCTCGTCCACGAGGAGAACAGACCAATTGAGTGCCCCCAGAAAGGCCTTATCCTTCAATACGATCTCATAAGTCGTAAGAATGGCATTGAATTTAAGTCGTTTCGAGGGATAGGACCATTCATATTCACGAATAACATTACGAGACGTGACATCACCCAAATAAGTAACAAAATTCATGTCGGGTGCCCACTGTGCCATCTCTCTCTGCCATGAAGTCATCGTTGACAATGGCACAACCAGGAGAAATGGACCGTAGAGTTGATGAGTGTGAAAGAGATAATAGAGGAAGCATATCGTTTGAATTGTTTTACCCAGACCCATCTCGTCAGCCAATATCACACTATTCTCCTTGCACCAGGAGTGTATCATCCAGTTGAGACCGTCCATCTGATAATCCCGGAGAATCAGCTCTTTTCCTTTACCCATGTACTCAGGCTGTCCTTTGAGCTGATGAAATTTCGGTCGATACTTCAATACCTTGCAGTGTTTACTCGGCGTTTGCTTGGAGTCCTCTCTGTCCCGGAATTCCTTGATCTTCTCAGGCCATTTCTTTATTATGAGTGCACCATCCTCCCACGTCGACTCCGCATAAGGTAAACTCTCCCACTTGCAGTAATAATCGGGATGATTTGAATCTGGTTTACGGTACTCAGCGATTATTCTCTCAACATTGTTGTAGCTCTTGAGGAGCTCTTGCTGGAGCTCGAGCTGACACTCGTAATAGTCAATGTCCTCTGGCCCAGCAAAATCACGCCACTGTTTGATATCTCTCTCTCGTTTTATGAAGTTATCTAATTTCTTCATACCCTTGACTTTCTGTGCCTTCAGGGAATCCTCGGACTCCCATGTATTATGAATATGGGACCAGCCTTTCCACTTAATCAGGTACTGCGTTTCACTCTCTTCCTTGGTCAATTCTTTTGGATTTGGATCTCCATTCTCCTCAACAGCGTAAACAGTGGTTACATTACCAGTTATTCCCTTTTTACCTCGACGCTGGGATATTATGCGCTCGATCGTCTCGGCATTATCAGGTTCAGCTTGTGACGCCGATGTTGTTTCATCCACCTCCACAAGATCCTCACTGTCCGTTCCCTCCTCACTCTGCTCTTTGTAACTGACTGATGTGCCAGCCCGTCTTGTTACTTGTCTGTGAATTAATTGTAGACAAAAAAATATACCAACAATTCAGAAATCAACAGCTAAAGAATAACAATTCTAGGTGTTACTCTTTATCTCTTCCCGATTGAATTGTGCATACCGATATTAATCACTTCATCGATAAAATACAAACCTCCGATTGTCATCGCTGTCGTATGAAGAATTTTCGGATGACTCCGAAACTCGTTTCTTCCTTGAGCGTGCATTTTCTTTAGCCTTCTGGGCTGCACGACGATTTATGGATTTACTAGGTGGTGGTGCTCTTCGTGAATCAAAGTCCTCAGACTCCGAATCCGAGCTCTCGGAATTCCACGAATTTTGAGAACTGCCGGGAAACCAATAGAATGGAAAATTAGAAAAGAATAAAAAAAAAATGAATAATCGAGAATACGAAGGCTACGAAGGCTACGGAGGTATTGACAAAGCGAAGGTTGCATAGAATCAATCAATAGTTGTTGTTTCATGAAGAATATCTCCGGCTTGTACCTAGGAGGTGAATCTTACCTCTTCTTTTTATGTTTCTTGCGACTATCGCTGTCGCTTTCACGAGGTGCTGTGAGCCTCTCTGGCTCCTTCCTCGATCGACCTGAACGCCTGATTCCATAGATATCTGGATTCTCGTCCCACTCACGACTAGTATCCTTATGCCTGTGTTTACTTTCGGTGCTGTGATTTGAGCTTTTGCTCTGGAAACTATCGCTTTGTGCAGGTGCATCGGATTTATCTGATTTAGCTGATTCAGAGGCTGATGCTGAACCAGAGGCACTCGACGAACTGGAGTCACTGTTACCCAACGGCGAGGAATTTTGTGGTTCATATTATAATTTTTTTGCTCTTTTTGATAATCCATAGTTACAGCAAGTTGAATTATGTCACGCGATTCCCCTCTCCATTTCCAGGAGAGTCAATGAATTTTTAAAGAGCTCGTGGCATATTTCAATATTACTATCCCTCTTTGGATTTACTTGTGGAATTTTTTTAGCGCACGAATTGTTCCGGAGAATTGTGAATTATTAATGAGAATACTGACCTGTCACTTCCAGAACCATCGGAATTGGAATTACTTGCTGACGAACTGCTGTCACTTTTACTTTCATTGTCGGAATCTGATCCGGACTCTTTGCCAGATTCAGATTCTATGATTTTCTGAAATTCGGAAATTTTTTAAATATTGCCTTGAGATAATTGGAAAAAAACGCTCGTGTTGTTTGGAATAAATCGATTTGGATAATGTGAACCATCGTCGTTTAATCGTGAGGTACAAGAGGAATTGTAGAAATTTCCAGATTGCTGATTTACTGTAGAATAATTCAATCAGCCACCATTTCGCACAGCGTAACCACCATTTTGTTGAAACATTGCTGATCACAATTCCCTCCGAAATTCCCCTCTTCTTCGGAGAATTTTAATAATAATGGTAATATTAATGATAAAATGAGGAGATGTAGAAAATTAGATTATTGTACTGATTTATTTTTCTTTATTTTATCAATGTTTTTTACATCAATATCATTGTAGATTCTCGTGTTCATAAATGATTTATTTCATTGTAATTGAATTTTCCTTATTGCATTAATTTCCATAATTCCAGATTTTTTTTTCAACAAGATGTTGAGAATTCTTAATCTTTTCCCTGCCAAAATCGAGGAACTTGGCACAATTGATGAATAAAAAATAAACAAGGGGGATTTGCACTCCAAAAATATAATTTCCACTCAAAATTAATAATTTTCTCATGTTTCGTGTCATTCAAATCACAAATAGCATTGTTTAAAAAATACTCAATCACTTATTTCCAATGAAAACACGTGAACAGTATTATAGTATCATTCACCAGTAAAACTGGTAAAAATCATGGAAAACAATTAGCTAGCTCCAAGAAAAAGGGTCAAAGTTCTTTCCATCGCCAGTTCAAAAGGTATATTTTGTCGATAAATCGGTGATAGGAACGATAAAACATGAAATATGCTGATGATACACAGTAACAATGAGACTAGAGATGCAGTACGATGAAAAGTTTGAGTTTAAATTGTCAAAATGGGTCCATCACAAATTCCTGAATATCCAATTGTTAAAGCACAAGGATATCACAAAGAATAACTAGAGATGAAAAAATTGGTGGAACAGCGGGATTTTAATTGAAAAATATGTATTTCAAACGATGTAAACAAACGTATAGGTTAATACGAGTGGGAAAAAAACCTGAAATTTTAGTAGAAAACTGTCTGAAAGATGCCAACGGATGTTACACTGTAAGTACATGGGGACCCCGCCCAACACCAAAAAATCCTCATCAATCCAAAATAATCATTTTAAACAATTTTATAAGCTTTTAATGCTTCTCTAAACGATGAAAAAGCATGTGGCAACGTGAATTTCGCTTATTCCAAACAACACTGTGAGCATTAAATTCGATATTCATTATCCCAATCCGTTCTCAAACACTCTCTATTCAATAATATATCAAAAATATATCAATATTAACCCATAAACAATCATATATCGTAGAAATAAATCCTCTACCCCACTGATCACACTCACCTGCATCGTTCCCGTCTACGCGTCTCAATCTCAGTTACAATATCACCCACAATAACTAACTATTAATCGATATTTCAATGATTTGTCTTTCAAATATAAACACGCATCCGGATTATTCCAACTTTTACCGCATATAAATCCCCAACATCGTACAAAAATATCGAATTTTCACGTACTATATGGTCGAGGGCCAGAGCTCGGCCGCCATTTTGTGAACTCGACTCGTTCGTTTCACCTCACCCCCTCGTCGCCCTTCTCCATCACTTCATTTTCATCTTCCCGTCGTGCAACGCGCGCACTCATCCTTTACCCGCCCCCCCTCAAACTCATTGCCCCCCCACAAAACACTATATTCCAACACCATTTTGACGCCGCCATTGCTGTACGCCGTTCTACGCACGCGCAAATATTATCGCTGTCTCTCCCCGAAGTCCCTCCCGCGCCCTCGCCACCTCGCGACCACCCAACCACCCACACACCCACTCGCCCGCCGACCGTCCTCCCACCGACCCACCCACCGCGCAATCACGTAAATGAGAGAGAGCGTAATATGTACAAGAATTTTTAAAAATCGAAAGAATTCATTACCTCCACTTTCTCCCAATTCATTTGCAAATCATTTTCAGTCGTGATTTTTAAAATTATTTTCACGTAGATATGAATTCTTAATTGATATATTTTTACGCACAGTGTATTTGGAATATTGGAAATTTCAAATATCTTTGGGATAATAAGCGTTTCTACAGATCTAGTCTGCCATTTTGATTTTCTACACGTACTTTACCCAGAAGCCACTGTTGTATTATATTATTAGTAAGGCTGTTCATGCGCAATTGATGAAGAGAGAAAAAAGAGTTTGATACTATGATGTTGATAAAAATATAGCTGTTATTACTCCAGAAGAGATTAATCTATTGATGATGATGTAATAGTGGATAGATAAAACACTTACAACTATCAAGCGTTAGAGTCGTGTATGACGTAATGTTGTAATTGTCAAATAATTACTCCAGGGTGAAAATGGAAGCCACCTGGTTGAATTAGGGGACTGAAATTGCCTGAGAAAAATAAATTTTTCAATTTTGTAGGTGAAAAAAATGTAAAACCAAATATTTGCGATAATTGGACGAAATAGAGGGGAAAAATGGATTTTCATACAGCGAGTCTAGACAGAACGAAAATCAGTACCTTATTTATTCTTCGATTGAAGCTAGAAATCAACCGATAAATATCAGACAAACGTCCAAACTTAATGCTGAGCAATGGAAAGTACTCTGAATACAGGTTGAATGATTTACCAAACACTATTGATAGCAAGAGGCGATTGAAAATGACAAGACTTAAAAACTTTACCCAAGAGCCTCTGGAACACCTCGACGGAAAAGGAGGAGAGGTAGGGGCGCTCGATAGACGACAACTCGACGACTTCCGGTGATGCGCACGCCGAATCGAATCGAATGCCATCGAGATGTGTAAAAATATCGATTTACCATTTAAATGAAAACCCACAATCACTTTTTCAATGTCCACGAGGTGTATTTATTGATTATCACCAGATCATTTCCGATATTAATCTACAATAACGAGTAACAGAAGATATATTATCCATTCTTTTAATTATCTTCTGCTTGGGATTAGATTAAAAAAGAAAATTCAGTTCGAAAATTTACAAAATGACGTTCACCAGTTTCACTCCAGCTGAACGATGAAAATCCGTCCGGGGTGTATGAGGATTGAGTCATTCCGGATCAGGTGTTGGTACATCCTTAGCTTCTGAGTAAATGGGCTCTTCCTCATCTCCATTTTGTTTGCTGTTGGCATCTGGCACCCAGAGTCCACTGTCGATGCATCGTTTCATGTGATATCTCGCCTCATCCTCGGGCATTTCTGAGATGGTTTTTTGGAGTAGTGGAATATCCTGACTCTCGAAGCACTTTTGAAGTGGCTCGGGAAGGCTGTTGAATACTTCAAGTGGATCTAGACCGCCGGGTCCCAGTCTCGTTTTTTTCTCCTCCTCCTCAGCCTCTTTTATAACCTCAGCTATTTTTTCAGCGGCTCGTTTGCGAATTCTGTCTTTGAATGCGGTGAGTTCGTCATCGAATGATTTTTTGTACTCGACTTCGGCTATTTGAATACGACTAAAGAATGAACCGACGCATGCACGGGGATCTATATTCAGTTGTTTCGATAATTCGAGGATGTATTGCATGCAGATGCACTGGTGTGCCACGTGCTCCATTAAATCGTGTTTCTCCTCCATCTCCAGGTTCATACACCAGATTACTAAGTAATTTGCTGTGTTCTCGCAGACCAATTGGGGGTTTTCCTGGAGGTATGCTTTACTGTCGTCGTGCTTCCTCAGCATACCGAATTTTTTGAGTTTTTTCTCATTCTCCTTGATGAAGTCCTTCATTTTTTGCTCTTTGATGTCGTCTGGCAGGTCTGCATCCTCATCAGTCCTACGAGGTTTAGTGTTAATGACAGTTTTGGCAAAACCAGGCTGGGCTATTGTGTCCACGTTCCAGGGAGTGAGTTTTTCCTTTTTCTCCAACTCCTGCTCTTTCTCTATCACCTTCATCTCCTCGAGCTCCAACTGCTGAAGGGCTTTCTTCATCGAGTCCAGGTCCTCGGTGATCACCTGTTCTTTTTCCAGTTTATCGATTTTTTGTTTGGTCTCTTTGAGTTTTTGGAGGGTCCTGGAAGGCAATTGGAATTTATACTCTCGGGTGAATTGAAAATAATAATGGGAGTGCCTGAAAAAATGCTGACTTACTCATTCTTCTTCTTTTCCAATTCCTCCTTTTCACGTTTTCGCTCTTCCATTCGCTCCATTCTAGCTTGATGACGCCAGCGAAATAGCGAGGGGGTGTCAATGTTTGGATGAGTGTCATCTTCATCATCTGAAATCTAAACGATCACTTGCAGAGTTTGAATAATATATGCTATTTATTTATTAATAACTGGAATTGCTAACACATTGTGGGGCCCAATGATTTTGGCATTCCAGAAAATTCTATCCTGTCACTCAGTGTTTTGTACTCACTTCTATATCCTTCCACTTGCTGTAGTCAACCATTTTATCTGAATTATTATTTTAAGCTACAAGGAATCCTCTGCTCACTTCTTTTTTTAAATAATATTGGGAAAAAATAGAGATACTGTGGATTTAATAACTACTGTACCACAATCTTGGTTATCGGCGCGTTACCATTCCAGGATTTTTCCTCCACCTGAAACGATCAAGTGCTACCATCTGACAGATACATTGCCAACAAAACATTTTGGCAGTTTAAATGCCAATTACCAAAATCAGGTGATTACTCCAATCCAACCGGCGGATTTGACTCACCGAAATTTCTCGAACAAAATTTCCATCATGGATAGTATCGCCTTCTTCTCAAAAATCGGAGAGACATTAGTCTCTGAACTTCAAAACGACGAAGGTAAAAATCTTCCACCCAATAAAATTCAAAAAATCATATTGACAAAATATCTGCAATCCGGAAAGTAGAAAAAACAATTGGAAAATCGTGGATGGAAAAAATAGGAGAGGTAGAAGAGAATGAGCAGAGGGTGCGATTCATGAAAATGTTGATTTTCTGTTTGCAAAAAAATTTACTGAAGACTCCCCTCGCTCAATCAGTCCCAGAAGATCGCCAAAGAATGACACAGACTTTGGAGAATGCCATGAAATTCCCGGAATCCCAAAAAAAAGACTCGAGGTGCTCTCAGGGAAAATTGAAGGAAATTTATACAGCGACCAGCGGTGATCTTCACGAGTATTTTGCAGTCCAGGAGATTGACGATGAATTTATGCACGGGTACTACGGAATTTCGTGTGACGAGCCATTCTTCAAAAATCCATGGGAAACGTCAGACGTCGATGCAGTACTGAATGAAAAATTCATAACGAGCGATATTGATGATATCCTCGTGGAGGAAAAATCTCCCGAAGTTGATGACAAAGTCAAAGAACTGTGTCAATGCAGAAATAAAGCAAAACCCAAAGTTTCCATTGAGAGTAGACCAACCTGGGGTCGTTATCGTTACATGGAAAGGCTTATTGATCAGTCGCGTGAGTTCTCTATGATCAATAAACAAAATATCTGAGATAATAAAACTGGAATTTGAAAAATAATTCATCATAATTTACTCCAGCCTACACCGTTGGAGATCTGGAGGTGACAGAGATTGATGCGATGCTCCATAATTTTCGTGACCCTCGTAGAAAGCCACGTAACCATTAATTCGCAAGTTCACCGCTGAAAAACCTGTTCTGGAGATCTGCAGAGACGATCAGGGCATTTGGATACATATTTTTTTTGCTGCTGGGAATTTTACTGGAGAATGGAGAGGTCAATGTTTGGGTTTATGTGAGGATTTAAATATCCGGTGTGAATTCGATTTACTAGAGCTCCGAGGATTAGGTGATAAAACACAATGGCATTTGATTCAATGAGAGGATTACGAGGTCCACCTGCTGGTGTTGTTTGTCTCGGAGTAATTTGTATTATTTTGACGTGGACCTGGTGGGCTCAATCCACTGATATTACAGAGCTGTACAATCAAGTCGATAGATTGCAAGGAGAGATAAAAGTCAGGTGAGGGTTTAATTCTACTCTATATGTTGAATTACTTCGGTAAAATCGAAGTATTTACTTTGTTGATTATATCACGAAGTTTGGAAGAGCGTGAAAAATGTGAAACATCCATATCCAACTTGGAGGCACGTTATAAACAATCTCAGGACACAATAGCATCGTTACACGTACGGGAGAATCAGTTGAGAAAGAAGAATGAGGAGCTCACGAATTCTGCGGCTTTCTGCAATAGTGAATTGGAGTCTGTGAGACAGTTGGATTCTACGAAAGATGCTGCACTGACAGCACTGAGACTTGATAAGGACACTATTGATGATCAGTTAAATGTTAAACGAGAAGAGGCACAAAAACTTCAAGCCGATTTAGAAAAAGTGAGGATTCAATCATTTCCAAACATCATTTATTTCCAAAATTCTCCACAGCCCTGTCTTCAATAAATCTTCATTATTTTTAAGGTAAAAATTGAATTGAATAACCTGAACAGAACGTGCAGCAGTGGTAAATCCGCAGTGGCAAGAGAACAAGAACGTAAGGCTCGCGCAATGAATTTTGTCCAGTGATATTTGTACTCATTCATGAATTGTAAAAATTTCAGGAAATAATTCGAAAGAGTTCGCCAATAATTTGGAAAGACTCGTGGATGATAATAATGCTGATACAGCTGGTGAAATTGATGGTGATGATGAGCCATCCGTTGTTATGGAGTCGAAACGTCAAAGTGAGGCACCAGCTGTCCACGATTCTGTTCTCAATCATATTTTGCAGAACTCATTGGTTACTCCAAAATCTAGTAAGCAGTGATACGTACGTACAAATAAATGAATGGTATAAATCAATAAGAACAATTTTATTTGTTGATTCTACATTGTTCTAAAAATATACCTTGTTTCAACAATGATATGAAATAAATACGTGGTAATTTTTCTTTCAAATGCCTACAAGCATATTATGTTTCCATGGAGTATTGTCTCACATCATAAATTATCAGGATTGTATATTTAAATGTCATTATTTTTTTTTAAATCTCTTCGTTGTTTTCGATCATGAATCTCGTTATGCAAAATGTTTTGGTTATTAATACTGATTTACATTAGCTTTGGTATGTTCCAAATCCAGAGTAAAATATGAAGTTCGAAGATTTTTTCTTGAGTTAAATGGATGTCTGCATTTACTCGGTTGAAATTATAAATATTGCTGGATGTTTGTATAAAAAGACACATTCAATCAATAAAAAAAAACTATATGTTCCTATACTATTCAACATTATTATTATATATCTTTGCAACTGAAATGCTTAATTTATGACTAGAACTGAATCGATCTTTGCTTATCGCTATGTACAATAGAATAATTGAGTAACGAAAAAGTGAAGGATAACAAGTCGAATTTTCGAATCTCGTCGATATATCTGGATCTATGAGTGATAGCGAAATTATTTTCGAATGGGAGCTGCAAAAAATGTCATAGGTCCATCGATATCCCCCGATAATTAACAAATTGGCTAAATCGACTTGCTACCCTCTACCTCTCCCCCACAGAATTTTAAACTCGCGTATTCTCTCATAAGTACAACACCAACAACACAATGAACCATATCAATACTATAGTTACCGAATAGTACCGTTCATAATTTACCTAGAAGCTAAATAAATGCGTACATGTTTTCAGCGTAGAATACTCAGAAAAAAATGAAAAGTAATTATGGAGAGTAGTGAGATGTATTTCTATTTTTTCTACGAAATATGAAAGCGAAAATAGAACGGAGCCTTCGCCATCGACTTCTTTTCCTAGCTGTCTCGCGATTTCTCTCTTTATTCCGTATCTGTCGTACGATCGAGTAAAATGCGTCATCGATGAATTGCCGTAGTGCCGCTGACGTTTCGAAGAAGGGACATCCGAGCTGATCAGCCAGGGATTTTCCCTCTTCCGTGGAGACTTTTCGTTGTGACTGTAAATCGAATTTATTACCAACGAGGACCAGCGGTATATCCTCGTTGGCTCGCACACGAGAAATTAATTTTCGATACTCCAGTGCCTCTTGGAAGCTGTGCCTGTCGGTCACTGAATAACAGATCATAAAACCCTCGCCACATCTCATGTATTGGTCTCGCATCGCAGTGAACTCCACCTGAAATTATCCCTCGTGTAGAAATTAATTAAAGATTAATAATCACTAAATATTGAATATCACACTTGGCCTGCGGTGTCCAGGATGTCCAGGAGGGCTGGCTCTCCATCGATAACCGCCTGTTGCCGATAAGAATCCTCTATTTCCCAAACAATAACTCATTCATTAAAATACTTATCCCAGATACGATAATCATTAATGAAATAAATTCTCACCAATGGTTGGATCATGGTAATCGAGAAAACTGTGACTCACGAATTGAAGTGTGACAGCTAGAATTTTTATGGTACGTTTTTTTTTAATTCCAAAAATTACTTGAGTATCGAGCGAGTAATCTACCTGATTTTCCAACACCACCATCTCCGAGAACAACAATTTTATAAATTCTGGGTACTCTAGCAGTGACTTGACCGGTCTGCCCTGTCTGGCTCCTCCCGTTTTGTCCAGCGTCGGAGATCATGATTAATCCGCTAATCTGTCAAGAGGAATCACTATACCCCAAGGAATAAAAATTCACCAATTAATTCCACCACTTACACAAATTATTGAGCAGACAGGGAGAAATCCAGAGCTCACCTGGCCTCCATCTGCAACTGTTAAAATTCAACGAGACCATTTAAACCATTATAAACATAATAAATGTGTACAAATTACCAAAATTTATTGATTAAACGGCATACTTGAATTTGATAAGGGTGGGGATTGCTTCTGCCTCCGGAATACGGGGCGATCAGGCGAGTGCACTCCAAAATTTCGTGCATGTGTACAGAAAAATATAAATAAAAACTCAACTATCCACTGGAATGATTTCACGGCGGGATCCCTCCGGATTCGTCAAATAATACCTCCCAATCATCGGTAAAATCTCGAAATAACGAGAATACTCAGTCAAGTCACTGTCCACTCGTTTACATACTCCACCCACACTCATCCATCCACAAATATTCCAATACGAAACTCTCTCGCGCATACACAGATTGATACGCATGTCACGATTAGCAGCGCCTCGATGACGTTTACCTTCGATCCCTTTTTGACGTTTACTGGAAAAACATTGCTCCAATATCTCGAATACACTGACCACTGGTGCCAAATGTCCCGGTCAGTGTCGACCATCGAGAGAGATAATCTCTGTGAAACGAGAATGGATGAGGAGCCCGATGTGCCCACACCCAGGACAATTCAGCCCCAGAATTCCTACAAACTCGCACCAATGGATTTCGACGAAGACCGAGTAAGGTTAGATGTTTTGCAAACACCATAATCAATATAAAGAATCATTGAATTATAATTCAGCCCCAGGAGATGACGGCCTCGTACTCGGAGATATCATTCGACTCTCAGTCATCGCCTCCGATTTCTGAATTACGCTCACTCGTGGAATCACCGGATATCGAGAACGACGAGTTCATTACAGACGAGAGAATGAAGAAAATCGATGCCCTGGCTGACAGGCCTCATATGTTAAATTTGAAGAGTGGAGAGGGCAGTCCTGAAGAGGAGGAGTATCCAGAATTACCTGGGTATCGAAAAGCTATGGGTTATCTGCGTTTGGAGGGAACAGTTATGCAGGAGGGGGACATGGTGCTCTTCGTGGCTGAGGATTTGGAGAATAAGATTAAATTGTCGAGTCCGGTCACGAAGAAGGGGGAGACCCCGTCGTTTCCAGGGTCCAGGAGTTCCACTCCTTGTTTATACAGACAAGCATTAAATCCTCAATTACCATTGCCCGATCACAATGCACTCAATGAATTGGAAATGGAAGCGAGGAAAATTGCCACGTCTGTGGACTCATTAACTGAGAATTTAGCAGCTATTTTGCACAGTGTAATTCCTTCGTTACTTTATTCCCATATAATAGTGTAATTTCGGTTTAATCATTGGATCTTATCATTGCAGGCATCAGCTGTTACTGTAGATTGTTTAGAGACGTACAGAGACGCTGTCTGTAAAACTTGCGATGCTGTAGACCACAATATTAAATCGATGTATCAATTAATGGCTAAATGCGAGGAGCTCTCCAAATCAATGGGCCCTATCTACAAATTAGCCGATCAAGTCAAGGAAATGAAGCGATTGCTGGATTTATTCGAAGGAGCAATGAACTTGTAAACACATATCCAATTATCCACAGTATTAATTCAGAGGAGAAATATCGAATACTCATTGTGTTATTCGCTTCTCAATATTTTTTAAACAATAAATTGCGTGTTCAATTACTCCAAAAAAATCTGCATTAATTTCTCATCAAATGCAGATAATGAAAAAAAATGATGATTCAGTTGGAATTTTTCAATAATTTTTCATTTTTTTCGTCAGTATGGACTGGCCATCTGTCTTTGTTTAGTCGGTCAGTAACGTGACATTCCTTCATGTACCATTTGCCCGGAGCGTGAGATGGGCGGCAACACAAAAGCCTCCACACCGCACCAGTCAAGCTCAGTTGAGGTTGAGACTGTACCGAGTCCATACATATTTCATGAAAAAAAAAAAATTCGCGTTATGTTTTGAACTGATTGTGTTCAGTGTGTGTGTTTATTCCACCGTCGTACGACAACGATGACATATTTCTGGATATCAGTGGGAATTCGATTGAAAGGGCTTCGAAGGGAATACCCATGAGTAGTAACCTCATTGCAAGGACGCCATATGTAGTCCTAGCCAAACCTTCTCATCTGACTCACTAGTATCCTCTGTACATTTCGAATTTTATTTCACTCGAATCCATCATGAACCCCATGACATTTCGAGTGTCCAAGCACTGATTTGACAATAAGAGAAGAGATCTCATTACAATCATGGATTTTGTTATTTTATCGGTAAGCGCAAGGGGTGGGGATTTTTATAAAAAAATTATGTGAAACACTGCGACGAGATGATTAATTGAACAAAGGAAACGTTTTTACCTGGGGATTTTTTATATTTTTTTTTTGCAGATAAACGGTCGAGATGTTTCTAATTCTAGTCACGAAGATGCTGTACGGTATTTTGAAAGTGCCCAGGAGCCCATAACAATTCAGGTGATGCGAAAACAGACGGCGAGGATTATATCGCAGGAGACAACGGCGTGTAAATTAGAATCACCGGAGAAGAGGAAATCGTCGTGTGTGGTTTCAACGGGGGTTCAGACTGATTTGGGAGGACTGATTAATGAAGACTATGTAGAGAATTATTATGTTTTTGAGGATGGTGAGGAGTACGATTTTGAGAATGAGGAGAACGATGGTGATGATGTTGAAGAGGCTGAGGAATTCGATGAGATTTTCTCGAATTCCGTTGATCCACAGCAACTGCGGGATTATAAATTGCGTGAGGACGTTTACTTCGAGGAAGTGACACTGAAAAAAAGTGCAAGCACTGAAAAACTGGGATTGACTGTTTGCTACAATTATTCCTTCGATCGCGACAACTCGGAAGCTGCGGAGGTTTATATCTCGGAAATAGCGAAGGACAGTTTGGCAGCTAGGGATGGAAGACTACGAGAGGGCGATCAGATTCTTCAGGTTAATGGGAAGGACATCGAGAGTAAAGAGCAGACTGAGAGAGTATTTGCACATACGAAGAATACTGTCGTTATTTTGGTGAGTCGGTGTCTCTATCATCAGACATCGTCTCCAGTATTCTCGGATAATATTCCAGCTTACCAGAACAGCATGATCGAGCTTCTCCTCCAACAGCAGAAGCGTCAGTACGAGTCTTCAGGGGCTGGGGAGAATGATCACAATGAAGGGGCATTCAGATCATCTCCACCACCTGTTCCATCCCACAGTCTCTCGATCAATACAACAAATTTAAATATGAATACGTCGTCGTCGACTTGTTCCTCTCAAAATTCTCATAGTTCTAACAAAGACTGTCCCGCAGAGAAAAATTCAAACTATGGGGAAACGTTTAAGGAGTCGATGAAGAAAATCGATGAGTTGAATATCACTGGAAAACGCAGAAAGCCTCGGGAAGTTGGGAGTGACAGTGAGCACATCTACGAGACCATTCCAGAGAGTGACACAGAGCCAATTTATTCCTCCCCTTATGAGAGTAAATTAAATCTCCGTCGTAACGACGTGGGCCACGATCACCGGAGTAAATCGTCAAAGAGCAGCAGTTCAATCGAGGAGAAGGATTCGTCTAGTGCTTACAATACTGGAGAATCTTGTCACAGTAATCCTTTGGTTTTGGAGCTGCATAAGGATCCCAGAGAGCTCAGGGGCAGCACTCTGGTTTTATGCCCCTCTGACAATACATACACAAGTACTCTCGTTTCAACAGCAACATGTCGAAGCAGGCCTCCACCATCCTGCGATGTTGCTGAGAATCAGGTGATCAGGACAATCCAGTCTTCCCTCTCGGCTCCACAATTTATCAATCATCAAACGACGCCGGACAAGGAGGATAAAAAATCAAACTCCTGCTATTATCGTGGGACAAATCGTCATCAGTACCAGACTCCTTATCAATATTATCATCAACCTCATTACCAGCAAAATGTATCGAATAATCGAACCTCTTGGGACAATCGAGATAAAGAGTCTAGTGGATCTGGCATAATGTACACCAATGTCGATAATCTCGAGCAGACAATGATGCTGCAGCAGCAGATATTCACGCAAGCACTCAATAGGAAGAATGTCAGCAATAAAGAGACAAGAGTGAGAAACTCAAAGTCGAGGGGTAAATTTCGAGCGCCTAATTTGACCCAGTATCACTTTATCGGTAGTCAACAGGTGCGCCAGGCAAATACTCTCAATTTACCGGAGGATAAATGCGATCCCAGGATGGAGTGGAAGGTGAAACGTCGCCCCGATGGGACTAGATATATCGTCAGACGACCTGTCAGGAATCGACTCTTGGGAAATAGAACTCTGGAGATCTCTGAAGAGAGAGCGGGTCTCACCACTGAGGATGACACGGTTTCCGAGATAAAAGTTAGTGTTAAAAATTGATGAGATGAAGTTTTTGCATTGTTGTTGACTTCATTTTATTTTCATTTTTTTTTCTTCACTGTTTTTTCAGCTCGGAAGATATTGGACCAAAGATGAACGAAAGAGGCACTTAGAGCAGGCACGACTTCGTAAACAGCGCCAGGCAACGATAAAACACCAGCTGAAACTGCAACAGTCTCATGAAGTAGCCAATTGTGATCACGTGGAGGAAACAAATCAATTACGAAAACCGATGCAGGATCCAGGACTGATAAATACCACGAAAATCGATGATCATTGTGGAGCAAATGGAAAGCAAATTGTTGGTCTTCTTTCAGTAACTACAGTCTAATTGCCAAAACTATTTTAAACATTTATTATCAATGTTTTTTCATTTTTAATCCTGGTATGTATTCTAATATATTGATAACAATGTACATAGTAGTAGAAAAAAAACATGGCTTGAATATTTATTATGATAGATACTTTAGAGATTTTCACTGGATGAATGGTAGAGTTATGTTGAGATTGTTGAGGATTTTCTGTTCAATTGGATTGAGGTGTTGGATGAAGGCAGGGAAGCAGTGGTGGTTCGAGAAGTTTGTGAGAAAATCTCGTAGATATTGATTCAGGTTGAGGTGATAGATGGAATCCTGGAGGAGCTCGGGATCGTCCTCGTCGTCTGTTTCATCAGTTATTCGTAATAAATCGGATTCATTCCCAGGATTTATGAATACATCATTCTCATCCACCACTTCTTCCTCGTCAGAGTCCTCAGTGTCCTGACTGATAGCACAGCCAGCTTCCATATCATTGAAAATCTCATTAATAATGAGTTTAAAAATCTTAACGAGAATGGGAACGGTTGTCCATTGATGAGGTTGTGATTGGGTCTTGCTCCTTGTGCGAACCCCATCATCAGTGAGTGGAAATATCTCATCGCCCTTCACCATGATTTCATTGAGCCTAGCATCATCATTAGTCACTCCGTGCTCCAATATTTTGGAGAGCGCTACAATTGTTACTTTTCTATCATAACTGCCAAAGAAAGAGTGCTGTCTTGCAACCCATTCAACGAGAACAAATGCCAGTGCACTCTGTCCAGTTGGCCCTGGCACTGTTGACAAAAAATTGAGAACAGCATCGAACTCAGTATTAATCAAATGCGCGTAGACCATCAACAGACTCTGCATGACTGTCAAAGTCTCAGCCCTCTGCATTTTACTCAGGACAGCTTTCAGGAGAAGATCAAGATTCTCTCCCAAGCTACTCCCTACTTTCCTGATCAATGTCGTCATCAATCTACCAACGAATGTAGCTGTGAATTCACTGGACTGTGGATTCAACAGCTGAGCGACAATTTGAAGGATATAATGCAGACCTGTTCGCCCCTCGCTATCCCTGTGATCGATAACTTGTCTTGCACCAGCTAATAAATATGTTCGAATCACTTCACCACCACTTTGAAGTGTTCCATTGTCATCTGAGTTGAGTATGCAGTGACAGGCAGCTGGAAATGCACTCTCCACTAGAGCACTGCTCAAATTACGGGGTGAAAATTGAACTAACACCTGCAGGACATCCAGAGCCACTTCTTTGGTGCCTTCCTCTCCAGTTTTATCCTGAGAATTCGCTGTCAACATGCTGACAAGCGTTGGAATTAGTCGTGTTTGAAGAGGCTCAATGCACTGGGGATTTTCTGTCAATTCCTTGAAGATATCTTGACAGATTGATAGGATCTCTGGGTCACTGTGGTATTTCACGAAAACAGCTATCGTCAGGGGACAGATTTTTCCCTCGACACTGGCCGTGAAGTCTTTGTCGACAGAAATGACAACTGCAAACGTCTCCATAACTAGATTTAACACTTCAATCGTCGGCTGATTAGCCACGAGATTAAACAGCCCCTGGAACATTGCTGACAGCTGTGATCTCACAGAATTATCAATCAAGTCATTGGGAGCTGTAGGTGCCTCGCAGAACCAGTAAACTGCTCGGACGGAACTGATTCTGATGCAGATGGGCTGGTTCTCCTGAAGTCCATTGACTGTCGCTTCTAGGAAGCGGGGAATCATCTCAGGTGGAATTTGACGGGCGCATCTTCCGGCTAGACAGAGGCAACGACCCAAAAGAAATGGGTGAGCACTTGAATCATTGAGAATTCCAAGAATAACACGATCCAAAAATCCCACGATATCAAACTGAAGCTCTCCAGCTTTCAATTTATCAACGAGTTGATCTCTCGCTGTGCTCAGCGCAAAAATCGCTGCTTCTGACAGCTTCCAGGAATTTTCGTTTGTCGCTCTCATGGAGTTGGCGGCCTCGATGTGCCTCGTCACAATTCCACAAAGTGTATTCACAGAATCCTCCTCCGAGCGTTGAATCAGGGCATATAGCAACTCCTGCGCTGATATTCTAACATTATAGGCAAAGGCACACTGCGCGTCCTCCTCGACAAATTGACTGGGATTAACAGTCCAGAGTTCAATCTGCTCCTCAGTAATCTGCATGAATATTATTAAATAGTAAATTGTTTCGCCAGCAAGATTCGTGAGAAGTCCCGAGAATTTTTTGTGATCCATGAAGATCTGAATGAATTCGAATATGGCGATGATGAGATTATTGAAATTTATTATCTCCCCATCAGAGTCGACTTCCTTCTCATCGATATCCTCATCATTTCCCCCATTGACCATCTCCTCCTGATAGAGTTTGGCACTCTGCACCAGAGTATCCCAAATAGGCGGAAGTATCTGAGGCAAATAATTAGCCACATATTTTGATAACTTCTTTGCTAGGCAATTAACAGCTTTAATGATATCCGTCTTGAGGCCAGTATCACTGACGGGGCCATTGGGCTGACCCAAGTACTTAACAAATTTCTCACAAAACATGGGTATGACAGGCTGTAAATACTGCTGAACAAATCCTTTCTGATACATCCCTGTGGATGCCACTAATCCAGTAACCGTAGCAAAAATTTCCACAGCCCTGCCCCTCGTCCTTATAGAGTACTGATTATCACTCTGGAATATCCTGTACATTTCCTGCAAAATAACAGGTCCAACATTTGGCAATTGAGTGTCAGTGAGATCTCGGGTGAATTCACTGAGAACTCTCATCGCCCCATGCACAGCGAATTCACTCTGTCCACTGAGACAATTAACAAGAATATCGAAGAGCCCTGGCCAGTTCTCAGGCCAATCCCAACGAGCAATAGCTGATATAGCGTATGCAACAGAAGCCCTGACCTTGCTGATGCTCTCGTGAAGACCCAGAGGCAGGAGCTCCTTTATTCTCTCCTTCGTCGCCTGTTTCAACTCCGGTGGGCGAAATTTCTCAGCCTCTGGGGACCAGTGGACCTCAACATATTGTTTCAAGAGAACAGATGAGAGTTGTCTTATCTCCAGGGGTCCATTTCTGTCGACGACGAATTCAGTCAGGTGAATTCCAAAGTCGTCGGTTACCTCGAGAGCCTGAATTCTCTGCTCTGCTGCCTGACGATCTTCACGATGAGGCGAGAGGATTCCTTCCAATGTCTCGTACAAAGCCTCCTTCAACGAGCTCTCTATGTCGCGAAAAGTGGGACTTGTTGCCATTGTTTACGATTTTAGGTGTTTCACCGGGCCATCGGTTCAAACGGTGTACCTGGGGAAGAGGTTAACAGTCGGTCTTCATGATTTTGAGAATTTCTTACTGGTGCTGGAGCTTTGGTACTTACTGGAGCCTTCAGAGTTGCGTTTTAATATTATTTCTTCGATTTTTCGGAATGATCATGAAAGAAATGAAAATATTTTAGTCGAGAATAATTCGGCGGCTCGGTAATTGGAATTGTCCCCGGTGGATTATGAGATTTTCGCCGGATGCCGAATGTAGATTGCGCGCGCTGCTGCAAACCCACGTGGTTCCATAATTGCAAACAACCGCGAATTTAAGGGAAAATCGCGGTGTTCAATTTATATTTGCCGAATATTCAACTTGAGAAAATTATATTCAAAAATTTCCAAGTCTATAAGTCAATTGAATATGAATTTGAAAAAGGGAAGGTAAACGAATAATCAACACGTTTGAATAAGTTTTATCAATTTTCCAATCATAAATATATATTATATGGTAATACATAATATTTGGTTCATCCAGTAGACCTAGGCCCATGATACATCACCACGAATAGAAATTACAATAATGGAATTATTAAATCACCATTTCACAGGTCCCCAATTTCACGGATTTAGATTTAGTCTCGAAAGATCAATCGACAGTGCTCTTAGAAATGAGCTCGGATAGTATAGCTTCTGTGGCCTCTTCAGCCTCCTCAGCCACCTCAATTTTCTTCCCATTGGTGGCTTTCTTGCTGTTCAATTCCAGCAGATCGGCGTGAATTCGGAAATGAAGACGTGACTCGAGGGAATACCCAGTGTAATTGCGCCTGTAACAAATCGACAATTGACGCTAAATCTTCCACACCGGACGGAGAATATATGAAACCGAATTTACTTGGCATCCTCGAGGAGACAAATAGCTGTCGTAAGATCGCCCCGATCTCGGGCCAAAACCGCGAGTTCGACAACAGCGTAGGGCACCAGATAGGTATCCTCCTTAATTTGCTTTTCCATTCTGATAATTTGCTTGAGGCAATCTTCCGCCTGCAGCGGATGCTTCATCTGTCTCAGACATGCTCCCTTGATGAGTAATAGAAGTGCATTATTATCGGGATCGTACTCTGATTTCCTGCAGAAAAAAAATTCTTGCACTCATAATACTCATTAAATACCGCAGCCAAGTAATTAGCCAAGAAAAATTGAATTCCACAAAAAATTCACTCACGAACTATTTTTAAGACTCTTTTCCTCATCCTCAATGACCTTGTACATGTTCATGATGAGATCCTTGCGTTTGCCAACGACGCGAAAAACATTCCACACGAACATCAATTCAAAAATAGGTAAGACTAGATTTTTACTCTGCGAGAAATAGCGCTCGGCTTTTTTGCATACGAATTTTTCCATGGGAAGAGATTTACCAGCAATTCTCTGCTTGTGCGTGGGTACTTGCATCATGAGATTATTTATGCAATCACGATCAGAGCTTTTAGGATCGGGCTTTCTCATAATCATAATAGCCGCCTGCTGATAAAGGTAAATCGTTCGAGACCAATTGGACTGTTCCGCGAGTGATATTGCGTAGAAAAGTGCATCGTCCCACTCTTGCTTGACACAATGCGCCCACATGAGCTCCCAAAAGCACAAATGATGGAATTGCGGCCACAATTCCTGACTTCTCCAAGATTTTTTGTACCAATTAATGGACTCTTCCATATTACCCTGTATGAATTCCAAACGACCCTTAAAAAATAGAAACCACACACCGTTTGGATAATAATCCAATTGCTCGGCCAGTGATTTCTTGCAGAAATCAAGATCACCGTCTGTGTGGCTCAGGATAAATGTAGCTATTAAATTGTATGACAGCAGTGTCATTGCGCAGAGAACTTGACGTATTCCTCGCTTCTCATTGTACCCCAATTTGAGTTCTCTCAGTCCATATTCCTGTACATCATTTTATTATCGTAAGCACAGTAAAAAAATTACTACGATAAATCAATTACCTTATCACCCGAGAATCCAATGAACTCGAGCAATTTGATAACTCGCCCTGGGAGCAGAGATATCATGAGATTGAACGTGCCGATACCCATTCGTACTCCACTCTCAAAGTGCAGCCTATGTGTCTCGTTCGTCCATTTACGTGATTTGAGAATGATGAGGCATTCTCTGCGAATAATGAAACTCGGTGTAATTATCATCGACATTATCACGGGAATTCGAAGAGGCTAGTGATCGCGGCATTAGATTAAAATTGGCTGATATATACTTATACAGGAGAAAGCATGTGCGAATTTTCAATCCGGCTTTAACAAAGCTGACCAAGGTTTCGTCTTCGACAAACGTAAGCATGGCCTTCATCAGTAGGGACTCGGCATAGCATAACTCCGCATGCACCTCCTCTGCAATTACCAATGAGTTTCACCATCGTACCCTTCATGCTATCTCTCGATCAGTAAATTTCTATCTCATTATTCATCTTCAGCCTGATTATTATCATTTTTAGCATTGATTACATGCTTCACGGATGAAAAACTCAATCCAACTGCTGATTCCTTATTTATTCACATTCGAAAAATACTTGAAATACTTTAGCTCACCATCGGTGTAGTTGTCGTAATTTGTTCTCTTTACCATCTTTCCAATATTTTGGGTGAGTGTAACATGCCGGCGTTGCTTGGAGCACACATTCATGCACATTTTCAGAGACTCTGATGCTTTTGCTATACTTTGCTGAGAATATATCGTATTAATTCCCCTTGAGGACTCGGTGAATTTAATGAGCACCAATGGATTACCTCTTCAAACGTCAGGAATGCCTCGAGACAGGCGAATACTGCTGTCCCCAGGGAATGGTACATACTGGATTCAGCCCAGGGCTCGAGAATTTTTTTTGCACTGTCAAAATCATTATTAAAGAAACAGTTGATCGCCTTTTTTGCCTCGTCTATCGCAGTATCCAAGTCCATCGTAGTCGGTCTGAATAAAATTTTTCAATTTCTATATTCAAATCAATCCACGTCTCAATGATTCACAACATAAATCTATATACCTTGTGATAGTTTCCTGCGCATCTTGAAACTGCAAACCGTGAAAATCAAAATTTCCAGTAATACCACATAATTATAGTACGAAATTACCCATAAAATAATACTGTACCTCATCCTCTCCCTCGACGTCGGACATTGTTGCTAGTCAAGCTGCAAAAATCAGAATTAAATCTCCACAACACTAAAACATCCCAGAAGAAAGGACCAAGAGTTCCACTGAACTTTCTCTGCTAATCTCTTCACGGACAAGGAGAAATTCTCGACTAAATATTTAATTTCCAGACTGCCCTCCTTAGGCATTTGTTATTGTGAAAAATTAATACACAAAGGGGATAGTTACACCGAAGAAAAAAAAAACGTAACTGATAAGCACTCGGTTTAAATTTACCCAGTGATTACAATTACCAAGAACCACAAACAATTGTCAGGAAAAAGGAGCAACTGGTTAACAAATATTTTTCCGTGTACATGCCTCGATAATGAAAAACTCGTCTTAGGGAAAGGCTCCAAGTTCATTAATTTTCCTTATTAGAAGGCTAGCAACTTACACGACGTACTTATGAATATATGAATGATCGATAAAAATTGATTTCCACCCCTGACAAGATCAAGGATTGAGTGTCCAAGAGGATTCACAACTCATTGAATATTATTTATCAATCGTACCACGAAATGGATGTTGAGAGATAATTAAATTACAGAAAACGGTACTGAAAATTCTGTTTACCGAGAGTACGTACTGAACTGTTTGACAGTACAAGCGGTACTGATCGCCACTGGTCAAATCGTGGACTACAAAAGTGCGATTACCACTTCTCCTCTCTTTCTCTCAGCAATCGCCAATTCTCACTCCGAATAGCTACCTCCTGATTTCATGTAAACAATTACCCCAACTGCTCCAACTCTCTTGAAAATCCTCGAAAAATTCAAGTCTTTTTATTTATGATTTTCATCAGTCTCCAGTCGTCTCCGCATTATGACTGACAGGCAGCCTCAATTATTTAATGACACCGAGATTGCTGGATAAAAAATGATGACACTGTTATTATTGACCTATATCTACTAGACCTAGGAAATAAACGGAATTGGGGAGGGTATAGCTGGAAATAATACAAAATTGGGTGAATACGGGGGCAGCAGGTGGCAGCACGTATCGGTTGAAAAAATAAAAAATTTTGTGCCATACGTCAAACGGCACACGGCGCACCCGAGACTGATTACATTTTCAATCATCAATTTCGAGGGCTCAAAATTTTTTCAAATATCCCATTCTAATGTCAATGTGTCCAGTACGTGTATGACGTAACTGAGTGTAAATAATGGCCCTATTAAACTGACCCTTCAATGCCACAGAGCAATTTTTATCGAGGCTCATTGGCATCGATGACGTGTGCCATCTTTCATAACAATAGTGTCTGTTTTGTAAGAAAATAACATACAACATTTACCTTAACAATAGCAGTTAGTCGCATCATTCACATCTCAACAGTTGTTCGTTATTTTCAAGACTGCCATAGTGTTAAATAAATTATTTAATTTTCACTAACCTAACCTTGTTAATGAGCAAAACAGCTCTGATTATTTTTTGGTGCAGATGATTATTGTGATTAATTTTTTATATCTTGGTATGACAGCCAGATGTTGTCACGTACTGCCAGTGATTCGTGCCCTCCCGATTCGTGATTGAGTCCCTCTGACTTGATGGCATTTCGTGACACAAGTGAATATGGAAAATCGAGGATATCGAGTGCAGGGGAACAACAATCAGCCGTCCTTTTGGAAGAAAAATGCGCGAACAGTCCCAGGAAGGTAATTATCATATTGCGATTACCTGAATTGGTCAGGAGAATTGAAAATGATTTTTTATATGCTAGACCGAGTCCGAAGCAGGATAATCGTCCAAAAGTCTCGGCATCTAGCCTTCCAGCTCCTGGAGGAAATGGTGGTACTGTAACTGGTAGCAGTACCAGTGCAGCATCATTCAGAGATTTTCAAGAGAGTGTGGATGATGCCTGGGACTCGGGTGATGACGAATTCTGCATGGTGTCAGATGTCAAAATATCGAAGAAAGTCAGTCATTCCGCTGCTATGAGCGTGATAAATAGTCATCGAAGTAGTGCAAATGCAGCCAAAGATAATCATGCTGCCAGGGGTCAGGAGATTATTCCTGAGGAGAAAAGAACCGAGGCACTTCAGAGACTGGCTGTTCAACCCCTTCACCTGAGGAATGATCGAAACATTCGTGTCAGCACTGGTGACAATGGGGAAATTGATTTTGGTCACTCGCCACATCGGAGTGCGCATTTTCCAGGGAGGCCCCAGGCTCTCAAGCAAACACCAACGGCTAATAAATTTTTTGTACCGTCCAAGGAGCAGGATGGCGAGAGCAAAATTGATAAATTTCAAAGCCTCCTCGAGGCGTCACTCCTCAATCTCGATGAATTGAGACAGTTGTCGTGGTCTGGAGTACCAGCTAAATTGCGATCTGTCACGTGGAGACTTTTATCTGAGTATTTGCCAGCTAGCTCAGAGAGACGTCAGCAAGTGCTCGAACGCAAGCGATCGGATTATCTGAATTTAGTTAAACAGTACTACGATGCGGAGAGGGACGAGGGCTTTCAGGATACATATCGACAAATACACATTGATATTCCCAGAATGTCACCCCTCATTTCTCTGTTCCAACAGAATACAGTGCAGTTGATATTTGAGAGGATACTTTATATCTGGGCGATACGACATCCAGCGTCTGGTTATGTACAGGGTATGAATGACCTGGTAACGCCATTTTTTCTCGTGTTCCTCCAAGAAGCTGTGCCAGCATCAGTCTGGCAGGACATTGAAAATTACGATGTAGCCTCGTTAGACCAGAAACAACGGGATATTATCGAGGCCGACAGTTTCTGGTGTCTCTCAAAGTTCCTCGATGGCATACAAGATAATTATATATTCGCCCAATTAGGCATTCAGCATAAAGTTAATCAACTCAAGGAGCTCATTCAGAGGATCGATGCACCTCTCCATCAGCATTTACACCAGCATGGTGTGGATTATCTCCAGTTCTCTTTTCGATGGATGAATAATCTTCTGACTAGGGAAATACCACTTCACTGTACCATACGCCTTTGGGATACGTATCTCGCTGAGTCTGATCGTTTCGCTTCTTTTCAATTGTACGTCTGCGCTGCTTTTCTTCTGAGATGGAGACGTCATTTGTTATCTCAACCCGATTTCCAAGTACGTCATCTTAATTTACTTCATTCTGATAATGATAATGAAAGTTTTTTTTTATCGTTGCAGGGACTGATGTTAATGCTGCAAAATTTGCCAACTCAAAATTGGTCGGACTCTGAAATAGGAGTGCTAGTTGCTGAAGCCTACAAATTAAAATTCACATTCGCTGATGCCCCCAATCACCTGCAGGCAAATGATCCTAGATGACCAACTCCCAAAATAACGAGGGACCACGAAAAAATAAAAGCAGTTACAGTGTTGGCAAAGTGATAGTGCTTCGATCAACCGTTTCATTTTTATATCTTCCAATTTTGGATACTTACCATAGACATCAATGTCTTTAACTTGATCCCTTCATTGATATTGTTTATGATCATCTCGATGCCCCTCTTATATGACACATAAAGATATATGATAGAGGTAAATATGATATTGTCGTTATTATACTATTGGTATACAAATTGAGCATTAGAAAATGGTTTTATATGACACATGTGAAATATTATAAATCTGATTTAACAATGTAATTATTTCAAATATAATACAAACTGAAACTCATGAGAGTTGTGATATTGAAGAGAATATATATATTAACGTAAAATTAGTCTTCTGCATCATCAATTTGAACGTAGTCAGCGTCCATCGGTTGGAGAACTGAGAGGGTGTCGTCTTCATTAAACGTTTCCTGTGTAAAATCAAAAAAATACAATTTATTCATTCAACCTATTCTGGTATAAAATTTATCCTCACATTTCCCTCCTCTCTGACACCCGATAATTTCCCAAAATCTTTCACCGTTGAAAAATAAATTAAAAGAATTGAGAATCGAGAAAATAATTTTCATTTTGACTGCAATTGTTTTTTTTTTTTTCGATTTTCCAAATTTTGAGGGGACAAAATGGGGATAAATTCCGAGTGTTTAATGAGTAGATGATTTATGAAAACATAAACTTACGCTCACATAATCGACATACGTCGGCATTGGATAAACACAGGGTATACACTCCATATGAGTGACTCCATCATTATCAGCAGTGCACTCGCAATGTTGGCAGTGGCTTGGGAGGGCAGTAGCAGCGACTCTCTTCGCGAAGACGCTCGTGAATTTTTTAATCGCCGTTGATTTCTCAAATCTCAACTTATTCCCGCTGAATATCGTGCCATTAGACTCCAAAGCCAGTGGTGTGCAATACCCCAGTGTATTTTTCGACATTTTAACCTGACGCCTCAGATCAACATCCCCACGGAGTACTTTAACGTCTTTCCTAGTATACGATTTCGTTGCATCAAGTCCATAGAATATTTTACTGAGCCTCTGCTTGCTGAAGTGAAAATCCCCATCCATGAGAATATGAAGTGTCGTCTCATGTTCAAGAAGTACTTGATTGATAACTGAGTAATCGAGTGTTTGATTTTGTGGCTCGCAGTGTGAACATGGCATGAGAATAAAAGTCTTGGAGACGCCGGCTCTGAATACCAATTGTGAAGCAAAGACAATTGCCCCAAAAACATCTTGATTGCCATCGCCAGTTTTGATTGTATCGAAATACTCGGGGAATCTCTCGATGTCGTGTGTAAATATTTTATTATCGAGAATGAGACTTCGCGGTTTATCGTACACCCCGTTCCCGCCAAAAGTGACTAAAGCCCAACGGTTATTCTTCAGTCCGGCGTCCATGAGTTCTTTATTAATCTGATTCACCAGAGTATTGACACTGCGATTGTGCTTCACATCATAATTACAAGACTTCGCCTCGACGATAAAAACAACATCCGTGGACTGAGGTACACGATTGCCTTCTAATTTCCGGAACTCTCCCTCGGGAACAGTTGAGCCATCGGCCATGGGACAAGAAGTGCAGGTGTCCGGAATTCTCAGGTAAGTGTCGTAAAAACTGCAAACTTGCATGTAAGATATTGCCAATGTACAAGCTTCAGGTACAGATCTCGAATTAGCACAGGCAGTGGCATAAAGCGTTGGCTCTACCACAGCAAAACAATCACCGAATTCAGAACTTTTATTTGAGAATATATTCTGACAGAATTTGAGCGCTTCCTTATCAGCATCTCCGGTTGTTGCTAGATTTTTCAAGGGCTGGGGATTATTTTGGGAATTATTTATCTCTGGAATTCTCCAACTGTTTCCAAAAGCCAGGATATCACTGGTTACAATTCCATTTGACTGAATTGTATCGTCATATCGTTCGTTGTTGAAGGTTCCTAATAATCCGGCTGTTTTTCCAAAATACCATCCAGCGAGCTCTAGAACACATACGTCATACTTCAAATTGCATTTGAGATTGAACAATCCGTTTTTCAATTCAATCGTGACAATGCTCTCCTTCTGGTGTACGAATCCCATCGCGTTATCCAATTCCATCGGGAGTCGAAGGGAATCATTAGAGTTTCGGACCAAAACCGTATCATCAAAAACGTTTATTTCAATTTCCTGAGGTCCACACAGAACAATGATTTTATGTTTCATTGTGGAATTACTCTCTGCAATTGTGTCATAACAAATTATAACAGCGAATTCACTAGCCACAAAATCAGTGGCCAACAGATAAGATCCATTCCCCACAAAATCATAATGATGATTATCGAAGGTGACGTAGTGCTGATGACCGACGATCATCGCCTGGGCTTTGAAAGGTGGCAGTAAATTATATGGATCGGTGTAAGGCCTGAAGCGATAGTACAGCGTCCAAAAAGTTGCATTAGATGTTGTGAAATAGTCTCTCAAATCGATAATCGCCCGGTACTCAGGGATCTCCTGAAACTCTGGGGTCTGATTGAAAGCATGCCAGGAGACCGGTAATTTTTGTTCCAAACACATCAACCCGATATTCGGATCGAATATAAATTTCGTCTTCGCCTCTCTGTATTTGCTCTCAGCTTGGAGTGCACTCTGACTGACGTCCATGAGTTTTGCGTGAATAATTTTAATCGTACGCTCGAGTTTCGCTTGGACCCCAAAATATTTGTAGAAGTAGCTGACTCGTTCGTAGATGTAATTTATTTTATCAAGTGCAAAGTGAACACTCGGTAATTTCTTGAGCTCCGAGAGTTCCATAAGAATTTCATCGATAATAGCTTTCAACTCTTTTCCAAAAGGCACCATCGTGAAGTATCGCTCCTGGAGGAAAGTAATAATAATCGCCGAGTACTTCCTGATGTTCGTGATGATGTCATTGCTCTTGATATCCTTGTACAATCTATCAACGTCCTGAGTAAAATTCGCCAGTCTGTCAAAATACGGGGATTTGATGAGTTCATTCCTCCGATCGTACAAGAAATCCAGAATTTCTTTACTCGCTTTCCAAAGAACTGCCTCCAAATAATGCAGAACCCTGATAAAAAGAGGCTCCATAGCCTCCAAGATCCTGTTCCACTGGCGATTAATCGCAATAGAGACATTATTCCACAAGTGATTGATGTACTTGATAAATGACACATGAAGATCCTTCATGAATTTATCGTACTTCTCGACCATTTTCTCGATGATCTGAGCAATTTGAGAGAATGATTCCCCCTTCAACACAGCACTCACCATCTCGCAGAGTTTTTTGTAAGCATCCTTGGTGGCTTCGATGATCCACACCAGAGACTTCCTGATAGCCTCCCCGGACTCCCCCATGATCTCCCAGATCTCATTAAAAATATTTGGCAAAGACTCTATATGTTTCCTCAAAGCGAGTTCATCCACCACATACATTCCCAGAGCGACCAGATCCTTGATGTAAAAATCATTGGAATTGTACGAGTCATTCAGATAAATCTTGAGCCTCTCCAGATCATCATCGAGTTCCTTGAGATTCTCCCAGTCATTGATATAGCCCCTGAGATCATCCTTGGCATCATCCCATATCTCATTAATAGCACTAACACTCTCGCTCTTAATGTAATACTTCCAATAATCCAAGTCTTTACCAAATTCCGTATAAAAATCCGCCATTGCCCCCCGAATATTATCCGCAATATCCTTTTTAAGTTCTGGCCGCCACTTTAGAGTATATGTAACAAGCCTCGAATGATTTAATTTCAAGTAGAAAGAAACATCATTGACAATAAGATCCCTCTCGTACGTTCTCCACACATCGAAAATCGCATTTCTAACATCCGGAATATTGCCGTACATCCGGAGACTGGTTACGGCGTCGGGAGTGTAGTTCACCATCATCCACGTGAGTTTTTCAGGAATATTCAAATAATAGGCGCCAGTGGCATTTAAATATTTCACCGAATCGACAATACTTCCGTTTGCTTTGTAAATCGGGTGATCCGGGTAGTAACCGAAATCCAGATGTTTCGTGACATCATTGCTCTCCCTGTGGAACTCAAATTGTCGCCTGGGGACATCAATCGTCGTGTAGAAATGGCCTTGGTCTTCAGTTCGAAAACCCCTGAAGTAACTGGCATTGTGATACGTGTGGAAGAGCGACCAGGAGTTCTTCGTGATTTTTCCAGTGACGTCTAGAGTCAGTCTCGTCCTGGGGTGTTTTCCCTGTATCAAATAAGAATATCTAACGTCTTTGGGGGAGGTGCTGTCATTCTGGATGACAGTGGACAACCTTCCGAGTTTGTCAGGGTTCTCAGAGTAATCCACAATGACTGTGGCATTGAGCAACATCTTTCCATCCCTTCTGTGCAGATATCCAGCTAGATGAGCGTCTTTGCTCAGACTGGGATGTTTCAACGTGAAATTAAGGAGTTGTCTGTCAGAAGCCCCTTGGGTATTCTCTGTCAAGTTCTTCCACTCAAACCCAGCACCAATTGTCCTCTCCACTTCGTACTCGAAGGGCTGCTCACCTGGAGGATATGTCTTATTCCAAAATAATTTCCCCTCTGTATTGAATTCGTGACTGGTTATCATGTACGATCCATCAATCGTAAAATTTCGATAGGGATAAGTGATGTCTATGACGATAAATTGATTATCAATTTCCTCAGTCGTTTTGTTCACGATATTTACTCTGTACGTCATCCAGGCGTCCTGTGCCAGATCTAATCGACAGTTGTGATTGAACTCACCAGGTATCACTTGATAATCCGTTCGTATTTTAACTGTTTTGTTGAGACTCTCGGCTTGGAGCTCGATGTCCTGGCCCTCGTGAGTTGTTCTGATTCTAGACTCCCCAGATATACTGAAGGCCGAGCTGTTGTCCAGCCTGTAAACATGCGCTCGTCTCGACTCCAGGGTTGGATAATTCGTGCCAGCATTGCCCGCACTGTACTCGAACTGATTGATGTAATCAATTCCCAGGGGCTGATAAGGATTTTCCAGAGTTATTTGAATGGTATCCTTGTCGAAGCCTCCTCGTGACTCACTCTTGGAGTTGTAATTCGCATCGAGAATTCTCTCCTCATTGTAATCCAATTGTGCACCTCCAGTAGTCACCTGGGGCCTCTTCTTGTACCCGTAATTCAGCTGCGCTATGTGTCGAGTACTCAGGGGCACCTCCAGGTGGACAATTCCCTCGAGATTGGAATTCAGTCTCTCACTCTGATACGAGTAATCCGAGTTTATGTGGGCTGTGTCGTTCGGCCAGAATACTTTCACATATCGTTTATTCCTCCTCAGGGTTGTCAGGACAACGAAATCACAGGCTGCGTATGAGAATCTTGGGAATGAGGTCGTGGCATTCAGAGTTCCGTTGACGTTGTTGATACTGTCGTAAGATATATGGGCTGTTCCAACTTTCGTTGCTGATGGGTAATAGACATCTGCGTCCAGGATGCTCCTCTGGCTCGTCCCTCCGTCGTAATTCAACACGATTATTCCGGTCTCCTGGTCTATGAACTTCGGGGTGTGCAACGAGTACTTCAGACCTATCTTTGTTCCTTCGAATGTGGCATTCAAGATGTTATTGATGGCCTCACCGGGATACGTGCCCCAGGTCAATCTCAAATGGCCATCAATGTTCCTCTCACCGAAGAGAATAGACCCATCAGTCGCGTAATTCGCTTTTGCCCTCGTCGCGGTGTATCCCACCACGTATTTGGCATCCCTCAGGCCACCATTCGCATGATAACTCACCAGAATCTGATGATTATCATCGTCTGGAGGTGGAAGTTTAACAGAAATTATTCCATCCAAATTCTCCGAGTCCCTGTAACTCACTGTTGCATTCGTGGCACATCGCCACCGGTCCCCATCGACATTCACATCAAAACCCGTATTCAGGTTCGTGGTGGCCTTCCTCAGGAACACCTCAATACCCGCCTTCCTGTCGTTCGCCAATCCATTCACCCTGAACAGCATGTCAATCATGTACGCCAATTTCCACGCGCAATCCAGTTGGTACCGATCATCATTCAACTGATGTACAATTCTAGCATCTCCATTGTCACTCCCCAGGAGAAGATTTGCAGAGGTTTCGAGACTCTCCAGCCCGCGGAGAGGAGTATCCCCTCGAAAATAGAGACTTGTCTCCCCATTCGTTTGAACATTAGAATGCGCTTGTAAATTATATCGAATCATTTCTCCATTCCTCGAGGATTGAATCCTCGGGTACGACGTCGTGATACTGATGTTCCAGTTGAAGGCGTTAATATATGCCAACGAGGATTCTGCGTTCACCCGATCGCTGGTTACAATAAATTTCAGTCCAGCCTTCTCTCTCACCAGCGTCAAAGCAACGTGATGCTCCTCTCCTTTATCATTAGACAATAAAATTCCAGTGTCCATGGTGACGATGTTATCCTGACCCCTTTCAAAATTCCACTGCCCATTCACCCGATAAATCACTGCAGTCTTCACATTCCTCAATTCCCCAGTGATCTTGTTCGATTGATCGACCACTCCGTCGAATTTGTACTCCATATCCTCTGGCCCATCGAGATTAATCTGAACATGACCAGTTGGTTCGTAAACAGCTGCCACTTTGTATTCACTCTGCGGATAATGTTTAAGTGTAGTATTGACTCGAAGGCTCTTGTTCTGAGCCAAACTGTTAGAATATTCCACCAGGAACTCGGCACTGGGTAGGGATTCAACCCATGTCTCCAAGCCAACGAAGACCATCGCCTGGTGGTTTGACGTGATGTCCCAAGCGAGTTGCACCCTGCATGGAGCTCTCTTCACCTCCTCCATCTCAATTCCAGCCTCGATCCGCTTCTCCTTCTCCGTGAAGTCCTTTTTCACAGTGATCTTCGTCGTCGGAATTTCTAAAATCGGGGAAATGACTCCCAATGTGAATGTACCATCGCTGAAATTTTCCTCCATCTCCAGTGAACTACTGAAATGTGCACTGCTCTCGTTAGTTCTCACTTTGATGCTCGACCTGAAGATGTTCTCATCGTGCTCGTACGTCCCAACTGCGTCGATTCGTTTCAGGGACTCCAGGGGAGTCTTCAGGATTAACTCAAGTCGATGATTCTGCGAGTCATCCTCATCCCCTTCTGCATAAGAATAATTACCGGTCAATCCAGTCTCGATCCAGTACGAAGAATTGATTGATAACACTCGATTCACATTCAACTGGGTGTCCATGTAGTACACAGAGTTCTCCATGTCCACTTTGAAGATGTAGGTGTAACTGATCCGAGAAGCCCAAAGGAAGGGCGTCGTTACCTCGAGGATGTTCCTCATGTCAAAGACATCTTCAAAGGTGAATTTGTCATTGAGGATTATCACGCCGTTCGGAATCCCCAGGATTCCTGCAGCCTGATAGACCACACCATCTTTATCAACATCGAGGGTTCCAGTGATTGGAGAAATAACAGCCAAATGAACTTCAGCGTCCCCGTGCCAGCTGAAGTCGTCCTTATGCGCATCATCAGCCTCGGGATCAGTTAGAAGCTCCATTCCTCTCGCCGTTATCCTCGGTCCACTGATTGCTCTCAATCCAACTTTTCTCTCCACAATTCTAACTGAGAATTCAGTGTCAATCGCGTATTTCTTGGAGGTCTGTCCATTGAGACCAGGAACAATGAGTTTCGCGACGATTCCACTCTCGTGGAGTCCATGAATCGGCGTAAATATAATATAACTATAATGAAAATCCGTGATGTTGTTGTAATGCCAGACCGCCTGGAATCCAGCTGTGATATTATTGTACGCCAGTCTGAAATCCGCTTCAGTCCTCGCCATTTTCGCTATGATCCAGAACCTCTGGAGGAGTTCGATGGGCGTGGAGACCTTCATCACGACGTTAAAATCATTATTGGTAGTCGTAAATAATTGACAAAGGGCTTCAATCCCTATAGGCCCTGAAGGACTGACAACTTCAGCAACTACATGCCTATTTCTCTCAGAAATTCCAAACCTCCCAGTGACCAGGCGATATTTCTCCAGTGGACTCGTCAGATTGAACTCAATCATCGACTCTTTAATTCTCGCTAGATCCCCCCGTAAAATCCCCGTATATTTCCTGAGATCGATCTCTGCACTGGAAGCACCACCGAATTTCCAGTTGGGCTCCCACCTGAGTTGACACTTGATGTTTCCGTTTTTGTAATTAACGATGGGCGATGCAAACTGGAGATTTCCAGTCACGGTGATGTTGTCTCCAATATTAGAAGGTCCTTCGATACTCCAATTGCTCTTGACATCCACGACGTTGTCAGGATTGTACCTGAGGAGAATCGTCGAATCCATATTCGATGTCTGGGATGTACGCCAGAGTTTGTGAGTGACATTAGCAGTCATCCATCCGATATTATGAATCGTGCTGATCAATCCGCAGTCAGCTTTGTACTCATCACCACCTTCGAGAGGCTCATAACTCGCGAGGAGATGAACGAGGACCTTCTCGTTGTCCTGCCAGTGCGCATCGCAGTTCATCGCGATTGTTTTCTCTGTCCAATTGTACCTTGAATTCAAACTGGTTTTCCTCCATCCCTCGAAGGGTGTAAGGACCTGACCATCGAATTTCGCTGACTTCCGCCAATTCTCAGGATCGAAATCGATGTCAATACCAAGCTGGATAATGCTCTCTGGATCCCAAACGATTTTTCCATCGATTATGTAATTATTACCATTGATCATGGCTAGCAGTCCCGAGGTCGTGAATAATCTTCCAGGGTACGTCACCATCGCGAACGCCGTCAAGTTCCTGGAGTAGGAGACTCCCAAGTCCTCGTACTGTTTAGCCAACCGCAACAGCGCTGCAAACTTGAGGTCAGGATCACGATTAGCGTCCCACCTGACCTCCACTCCAAACTCCTTATTGGTCTCTTGGTTAATCCCAGTGAGGACTAAGTGCACGTCCCTCCAGCGATCCAGATGTATCTCCATCCTGATCTCCCCCTGGACATCGAAATTGGCAGTGACTCCGTAGACGTTGTTCTTGTATCTCGCTTCAGCAGACGTCGTAAATTTTCCCAGGTGCACCTGAGAGTGCTCGAACATGATAGCGTATTTATCAGCGTCCAGGTACTCCACGTTGACGTCCAGCTTAACGTCAATGAGGTCTCGGTAGAGTTTGCAATTGATCAAGACGTCTCTCTCCAGACTCGGGGATCTCACCAGCAACTTCAGACTGTGACTGACAATTCGAGGAGCTCCTGCCATACCAGGAACACCCGACGATCTGTCCGCGTAAGTCCCTCGTATTGTACCATTGTGTCCACTGAACCAAGTGCCAGCAAAATCTATGTCATACTCTCTTCTTGCTTTCTCGTTTATTTTTAAATCGATTACCAGTGGCACGAGGTTTGGAATCGTCATGTTAACGTGCGCCTCGACGGCATACATATTTCCCCGGGGTGTGATGAGATTGACGGCTAGAGTGATCTCTTTTCCCGGTGCATATCTCACCAGGAAGTACGTCTTGGAAGAGGGGCCGATGGAGAATCTCTGGATACCGATCTTTATGTCGAGATTTTGTATCGGCTTTCTCAACGCAAAATACGCGTTAATCTTCGATTCATCGCTTTGAAAATATGCCTTGGAGTGGGTTAAAACCAGTTGCGCCGTTAATTTGTGCCGATCGTCTCGAAGATGAGGTTTCCCATTGATCTCCAGATGAAGCTCGAGATGACCGAGTGCCTGTTGATACCAACTATTGATGATGGCGTTCAACTGAGGATAAGCACTTGACTGGATCTTCAGATTAGCTTCTTTATGCGTCAGTGTCTTAGTCGATCGATTAGCCAACGATATCTCCACCTGAAGAGTCTCATTCTTCTTCGACGGCTGAAACTGATACTCGAGCTTGACATTTCCAGTTAAACTCGTTTCCCTCGTCATAACGTATCCCATAACTCTGCTCTTGACTCGTTTCGTTTCAAAAGTTAAATCGATATCGCACTGAGAGACATTGTTCTTGTGGGCGTCTCTGATCGTTCCCTGAAGTTCAGCGACTCGTTCACCGTTGATGGCGAGATACATCTTGGGATTGTACGTGTACCCATAATTCCCCTTAGTCCGGGTGTAGCCCATGTAGCCCTGCAGGTGCTTGGTACCATTGACGTCGAGACCTACGTCGACCATCGCCTCGTCGTCAGTTCGTTTGTACGTCCCTTTCGCTACTAGACTATTCCCCGCGGACGAGAGAAGAAGACTGACATTTCGCGTGGGTGCGTCGAAAGTCAAGACCGCACTAGCTTCCCGATGGATCTTCGAGCCTGGAGTATCGAATGCTAATTTTATTGTACTCTCCGTGGGTGATGCATTCCACTTGTACTCGAATAAATAACTCTCAGCTGTTGGATCAGCTTTGATAATAGAAGTTCTGAGGAGTGTAGGTCCATTCAGCAAGAGATACGAGGCATCAGTTATCTCGGTGGTATTCGGGAATTGATAATCAAGACAAAGTTTCAAACCTATCAATCGCTCCAGGACGGGCCAGCTGCAGGTGGTATTCGCGAAATACACGGGCTGATGTCTCAGAGAGCCAATAGCTGACGTTTCCGTCGTCGTCGCTTCGTTTCCACTTACTAATAAAATATCAGTCCTCATGGAGAAGACCTCCAGCTTTCGATTGGGCAGCCCCACGTTCAGTCTAATCAATTCCATTCCCTTGACTTCGAGTTTCAGTCTCACTGCACTCGATGTGTAAATATTACTTCTCAGTTTGATAGCTGCGCTCTTGTAGAAGGCGTCCACTGTCATTTTCCCGGTGACATCGACACTTACACTCGGTGATAAATTTCCAGCGAATTGAATATCAGTTCTCCCTGAGGATTGCCCGGCCTCCAGGAGTCCAGAGAGCTTGAGATTGCAAGCAGCTGATCCAGTGAGATCCAATCGCACTGGTAATCCTGCAGTGCTTGACACGATGTAACTGAAATCCAAGAACATCGCGGAATTCTCGTACCGGATTTCTTTTCCAGAGAATAATTTCAATATTTTACTCCAGGGATCCAGTGCGAAAATATTCTTAGCGATTTCGTCCTTTCCCCTCAACGTCCTGAAGTCCAATTCATTTCCAAATATTTTATACGAGACGCTGATCGTCGGATCACCAAAGTTATTGTCAATAATATTTGGCAGGCGTTTGATCCCGTCCCAAAGAGCGCTCATATCCTCTGGAGATCGTATTTTCCTGAGGAAACTGGCAATGTGCTGGGATATTTTGTCCTTGGCTAGAGGTCCATCAGGACCGAAGAACTTCTCCGCATAATACTCCATTCCCTCCATCCTGACAGTCGCCTCGAAAACATGAACAGACTCTCCAAATAAATCGAGAGACACATTAAACGTCAATGTCCTTGGGATATAAGACTTGGATGAGAACACGACATTGCTCTGAAATGTCCCACCGACGTTGTACTCCTCCGAGAAAAACGACGACTCGTAATTTCGGGAATATTTCCTGGCATCGCTGTTGAATTTATCCCCGAGATCGCGATCCGTTAACAGACTCTGTATTTCAATTCTCGTGGGTGACGACGAGGCGTGTAAATTAGTCAGATGACTCCAGACAAAGGATCCGACCTGATTCACCGGTTCCTCCCTGAGGATGCCCTTTATCGTCTTGATAACCGTGTAATCTGGACACCTCATCACTTGTAAATACGAGGCAATCCTTATCTCAGGATCGTGAGTGACGTTTCGATAGAGTTCCAAGAACATTTTATCTCTCGTATCCTGGCAGGAGGGTAATCTCCTGTGCGCCTCGATAGCTGAAATTTTTATTTCCATGGGAAGAAATCCCGAGACATCATTAACGCACGTCTCCAGCTTCCTCAAAATGCCCCGAGTCTCTAGTCCCATATTTCCAATAGCTTTCAATGCCTCCAAGGTCTTTCTATTCTCCTCTGGGTTATGGGGTCGAGGGTTGCAACCTCTGTCAATAGTATCTTCTAATCTCGCTAGAAATTTGTTTATACCAGTTCCCTCGATCGATAAACAGTCGTCAGTCTGGAAGAATCCCCCCTGCTCTCGACGCCTCCATTTATTCATAACAGCATCATTCTGGCAGAATGCTCGGACCACAGCGGAATAGACGAGTGTCAGATGCGCATCAGGCATATCTCCCTCGAGTTCCAGAAGAGAGAGGAGTGCAGCGACTGTTGATGCGTCAGGACGAGGTACCAGGGCGATAGCAGTCACCCATTTGTCACTTGTGTCCTTGTCCACCATCTTCTTGGACATCGTGTCTCTCATTACCTTGAGGGAACTCCCTGTTCCTATGAAGGGAAGAGCATCCAGGAGGCGCTTTCTGCCACCAACGCAAATACCATCAGCCCTTTTTAATAATGCCGACAATGAGGCGTAATCGAGTAGTCGTGCTGAGTGAATGAATTTCGTGAATAGTTCAGAGAACTGTTGCTCCAGTTGTCCACTGGAGCCCAGGAGGCACATGCTCTTTAAGAGGTCTCTGGAGGTTCTCAGCTCTGAGTAACTGGTTTTCCCTGATGACGTCTCCGACGAGTGATCGTACAAAAGATTCGTGGGGACTATATTGCTGTAATCTATTGTTTCTTCCTCGTCCTCAAATACGTCCTCTTTATTTATCTCTTCAATGAGGGTCAGGGCGGAATTCACTGTTGACTTGACTGCAGCATCACGATTGGACAGGGCCTTCAGGGTGTGACTCTCCTTGCAGTAGACACTCTCATAGATATTGTGATCGATCACGATTTCGCAGTTCAAGTTCGAGTCCAGGAGGCTGTTCTTCGAGTGCTTCCGAGGACTAGTGTATCCAGTTGATTGGATTATCGAGAGGTGTTTGCCACGGTTGGAGCAGCTGTCCAGGTCCTTCGCCTTCGTGACGATGAGACTTGTCTTCCTGGCCTCGTGGAGTCGATAATGTGTGTCGCAAATTCCATTCACGTCGAGCTCGTTTGTGTGGTGATCCACGTCGAAACGTTTCATGGTATTCTGGAGCATCGACAGTATTCCCCGTTTGATGTTCACACTCCACACGGGATCCTGGGAATGAGGACACACCTCTCGGACGTGTCCATCCTCGAACGCAAATCGCAGACTGTATTCCTCGAGGTGCTCTTTAAATTTCGTTTCCGTTCGGTCCGAATATTTCGACTCGTCCTCTGATTTTACGCGTTGGGATATACCCGCGTCACTGATTCGAAGATCAGCCTCACATGGCGTTGTAAATTCAATTTCTACGAGTGACGTGATGAAGAGATTCGATGCCGTCGAGGCATTTCCCAGGTTCAAGCTCACATTGACACTGTGATGATAACGATAAATCGTTCCCACGTTGTATTTAAATTTCGGTATTCCCTCTACTGCGAGAAGAAAAAAAAAATACTAAATATCGAAGAAAATCATTTTTTTCACGGCGAAGTGAAATTGAATGAATAAAATATGAATTCCCCCAAAATTTTTCATAGAATGCGAATTTTTATAATCCTAGAATACCCAATTAATAAATTAATCAACGAATTCATTAAAATTCACTTACTTTTACATTTCGTCCTACCGCACTCTTGCGTAATCTCTGAAATAATCGAATATCAATAAAAATAAATAAACACGCGCAATAGGTGAATGGCAAGTCCGGTAATTTTATTTAGTAAACTCATGTGGTACCTTGAGTCGTAATTGTGACGAAAAAAATGATAATAAATAGCTGAAGCCACCGAGACCCCGCGATGATCGTCATCTCGGCGAGTATCAATCCTCCCAATGATGCAAGTCACAGCATCAAGTCAGTATGTATCGCAATTTCTTTCTCCAACCCGATAATTCACTAGTGAGTTAAACAGACACTTCCTGTTTCCAACGAGACCATTGAGAGAATGATTTAGCGTCCACGCGTTAATACCAATGAGCGTAAAACTGACAATGCTACCACTGATCTCATACTCTCGACCCCAACTCAGGCTCAAAGGTCTCAAATCCGCTCCGGTCATAGGGGCTGACAGGTCATCGTCTTCGAGATTAGATAAAGCCCTCTGTCAATTTTACATGGCTATTCACATTCCCGGATACTCTAAGACCCTCATCCATTATAATCCCCTGTTTTCGAGATTAACGTTGGGAAAAATAAATTTTCCTCGGGGATGACTCAGTGGTAAATAATATTATCGAAATTCTAGTTTTGTTTAAAGAACTATATCTTGAAAAAACAGGGGATTATTATGAATATAAAAAATAATTCTGTTTCACTCGCAGAAAAAAATTATTGATTATCATCGAATTCAATTGATTCGAGTGAATGGAGATTTTATTGGAAAATCTAATTATTTTTATTTTACGTATTGCGTGTGCGTTATTTGCGGCGGTAATTTTTAAAAATGAGAAAACTAGAAATTTTTCTAGCATTTGAATTTGAATGGGGAAATTTAATTGTTTCAAAGGTTTTTTTTAATTCTTTGATGCAAGTGAAGGGTTTTTTTTTCAAAATTCTTCAATTTTTTTCCTGGAAATTCAAAAAATCGCTGACATACCGACGGGGAGGAGTGATAGTTCTCTTTGTGATTTTAACGGAGTGAGAGGGCAGTTGGAGACAGTATCTCCCCAAAAAGTAGTGAGACAGTGTGAAAACAAGATAGGAGCAGACCGAAGCAAACAAAGAAATCTACGCACGATGAATTATCGGGTTTTATTCAACGACTAATGGAGCTCTCAATGAAAAATCGAGTGAAGCATTAGTGATCATCGAGTGAGTGCAGGTGATGGTAACGCCTCCGCAAAACATCCACCTCTGCGAAGTAATCAGCTGTAGGGGATAACCGAGTCAGCTGATGTCTCCCATCACCAACTGGTGATTGTCACCTCTCCGTGTCGATTCAATTAACCGGAACAGTGATAGAAATACGTCAAGTATGTGAGAAGACTTAACATCGTCAATTGAAACTCGAGTTATCGCAGTTGTGAAATTTTCCTATCATGTTACCTAACGGTGTACCTAACGATAATCAACAACGGTGAATGGAAGAGATTGGAGCGCTCCTAGAGAACAACGTCATTGTCTGAGACGACTCATTTCAATTGGACATTTTCAATTGACATTTTCCAATAAATTTAAAATGGGTAATTGCCTCAAGAGCGGAGGAGGTCAGAATGACAATGCAAATCTCCTCAGCAACAGTTTAGATCCTGGAGTGACAGGCAGCTCCTCTCAGGATCCCCTAGGTGCCCGAACGATGCCTTACAATGTAAATATCATCCATTAATTATTTCAACATTTCAAATCCACCACAATTTCCCATAAATTCAAAATGTATTTCATCATTATTTCATCAACCAGAAATAATCGAACGATTTTCAAGTATAAAAGTCAATGACCGTTGGTTCTGCATTGAATTTTCTTATCACGCCGCTGTCAATCCTGTGTTTTTCCAATCATTAGAGTCTGTAATAAATCATTTGTTTTTCTCTTCCAATTGTCATTCAGGAAATGATTGACTCTCGCTATCCGATCGTGACAGCCAGAGGGAGGCACATGCGTTCCACAGAATCGAGTATCGGTATGAATGTCGGTCATGGAATTGGTAATGCAATCGGCACAAGGGGAACAACAACAACAACCGGTGGTCTAATAACATCGAGCACAGTGACCGATGATGAACAACAAGTTAGAATTGCCAAACGAATTGGACTGATTCAGCATCTGCCCACACGTGAATACGACGGTACCAAGAAGGGTGAATGCGTGATATGTATGATGGAGCTCACTATTGGTGAATCAGTTCGTTATTTACCATGTATGCATACATATCACGCTGTATGCATTGATGACTGGTTACTGAGATCACTCACTTGTCCTTCATGCATGGAACCAGTCGATGCAGCACTCATAAATTCCTACCATCCAACGACTTAGTCATCTCGACGCAATCTGACGCTTCGGAGAGTCATTACTCAATGGCAAACAGTCGAGACGACTAAATCTCATCATTTTAAACGTAAACAGTCCCCTACGATAATTTTAGGAGACTGGAGAGTACTCGGTAGACTAGGGGAGGCATTCCACGATTTAATAATACTCTCAATGAATTTATTTGTGAGATTCTTACGAGGGTATTATTTTATTCGCGTGAGGTAGATCTATGATTCATCAGTATCTATTCAATTCGATGGCCTCGGGTCTCATTCTGACGGCTGAATCGTTGGAAAATATCAATATTGTACCAGTTATTTCAGCCAATGTGGATTATACCGGTTGTAATGATTTAATATGATAACGTGGAAGAGGAATATTGATAAGTGACCGCATCTGTTGATGCCACCCGTTGTGATAAGAATACGAAACTAACATGATGATTTAAATGAACCTGCACGCTGCTATTAAGGCACTCTGTTTCCAAGTACATTTAATGCTCGTATGGATGCTTGGCTTACTACTTTTAGTTGTACTAATATTTGCAACTGGAATACTTTATGTTACGGTGAGAATGGAAGAAATTGAGCTGTGAAATAGTGATTTGTTGATAAAATAATTGTATGAACACTAGCTGTACGCATATTGAATAGAAAATTTAATACAAATGAATAAATCAACCGATGTGAATTGCAATAATATTGAACTATTGACACTGGTTAATTATCATGTATCTACCGAAATTGTATATAAATATGGAGTACCATGTACGGTATCAGCTGCATATGGAAGAGGAATAATAAAAACTTGAAAGTCATTAAAACACGTGGCAATTTTATATTTCTACAGGATATCGATTAATCTGAAAAACCATTGATTTTACGAGTGATGCGAAAACTCGAAAAGGCGAGGCATTCAATTTTTATAGTAATTGAATTTTTTTTTTAATCCGCCGAGAGAGTGGCTCCCCCAGGGGACGACTCTACCGCCAACTCGGCGTCCCCTTTTGGAACCTCATCTTTTCCGTAACCGTAAACGGCAGTGAGTATCTCCCACGAAAAATACAATAGAAAAAAAAAAAAAACAATTTATTCCGCATATCCGGCGTGTGGAGTTGCTCGATTGACTCCCCCCGAGTGTTCTGGTTGTTGTGAAAAAAAATAATTGCACCCATTACTGATAAGATTAGTCTCAGAATGACGAAGTGAGTAGCGACCGAGAGAATCGTGGGTGCAAGTGAATGATAAAAACAGAAGTTGTTTTCAATCGACGTCAGAGAGTAGCACAAATGGCTGCAATGGCCACTCGCTCTTTGTAATCCTCAACTGGACATTCGAATATCAACAGGAGAATTCCAAAAAAAAAGTCCATTGACCATTTGCGGTGTGTAATGGAAAAATTGTGCGCGAGTTATTCGTAGACCCATTGATAATGCTCAACAAGTAAATAAATTTGAAAAAAAAAAATCGGTTGCTCGAGCAACAACGGTGGTATTGTAGGATGACGACTGCTTCCTCCGAAGCGTCCCCTCTCCATTATTCATTCCGAAAGACTTATTGCATCGTTTTAATTGAAATAATTGTACTACTGAGTCATTCTCAATGGGCAAGTGGAAATCATGTGGACCCATTGGGACTCAATGGAAGAGAGGATGTCCAGTGTCCAGTGGAATGTGCATGCCTGGGTAATACTGTTGATTGCAGTGGACTCCAATTAATTGCTCCCCCCAGTGGTTTACCACCCTGGACCGAGATTCTGGAGCTCAAGGAAAACAGTATAACTAATTTGGAGTCATCAGCCTTCCTGCACCTACAAAAATTACGGGAACTAGACATAAGCTCCAACAAGCTCCAAAATAATTTCACTATAACACTGCCGGAGTCTTCGCAATTGACTAGCCTCAAGGTCAATAAAAATTCACTGGAGAGAATACCGGATCTGTCGTCCCTCGAGAACCTGACTCATTTGTCACTTTCACATAACGACATAATATCTGTAGATGGGTCGGCACTTGAAAAGCTGAAGGACCTTCAGAGTCTCGATTTAGCAGGAAATAGAATAAAGGTGTTGAAGCGAGGCTCATTTCACGGTGGGAATCACCTCTCACGAATAAATCTGAATATTAATCAGCTGGAGGTGATCGAAGTCGGTGCCTTTGATAATTTAACCCACCTCGAAGAGCTCAGGATTAACAAGAACAGCCTCACACTCCTCAATAAATCCGTATTCTCAAGCCTGGCCAATCTAAAAATTCTGGAATTAAATCGAAATGAATTGCAACAAATTCCCGCTCTCTGCCTGCAGAACTTGACAAGTCTCCAGGAGTTGAGACTGAAGAGAAATAAAATAGACACGATCTACGACGGTGCATTTTGGCAATTAAAAAGTTTATTAACCCTACAACTGGACTTCAATGCCCTGACAGAAGTGCAGAAGGGTGCCCTGTTCGGTCTGGACGGTCTGAGGAAGCTCACGCTATCCCACAACAGGATCACAACGATCGAGCCCCAAGCCTGGGAGATCTGCAAGGAAATTCGCGAGCTAGATCTCTCAAATAATAAATTGGTATCGATCGAGCGAGGAACATTCGAGTACTTGATGAATCTGGAACGCCTGAAGATCGATCACAACAAGATCACCTTCATCTCTGAGGGTGCTTTCGACAATACCCCCAACCTCCAGAGCCTCGACCTCAGCAACAACAAAATATCCGACATGATCGAAGACATAACACGCGTAACAGGTGCCTTCGTCTCCCTCTCTCAGCTGTCTCGTCTCAGTCTCGCCGTCAATCAGATAAAATCGATAAATCGAAATGCATTCGTGGGATTGAAGCAGCTCGACGAGCTAGATTTACTGGGCAATAACATAACGAGCATCGAGGAGAATGCATTTACCTCAATGCCACGTCTCTCAAAATTAAAAATGAATACACTAGCTCTCGTATGTGACTGCGGATTGCAGTGGTTGAGTGTGTGGCTCCGAAATAATCACTACAACGATGCCAAAGTTCGATGTGGCTATCCCCATTGGCTGAAGGGTATGCACTTGACGGAATTGCAGCACGCCAATTTCACATGCACCGAGTTCCCAAAGCCGAGAATAATCGAGGAGCCATCGAGCCAGATGGGAATCAAGGGTGACAATGTCACACTCACCTGCAAAGCCACGAGCTCAGCAGATACTCCCCTGCACTTTACCTGGAAACACGAGAATGTCCAATTGAACGAAAACAGTCCAGTACGCATTGAGGATAATTCTCGCGCCTCAGAGAGTGGAGTCACTGAGGCTGTCTCAGTATTGCATTTAATCAACGTGACTCACGCTAATGCAGGAAGATACCAGTGCATGGTATCGAATACATACGGCACATCGTACTCGGCAAAAGCTAAAATAAGCGTATTGATTTATCCATCATTTTTGAAAATTCCCCACGACATAAAAGTAACTGCCGGTAGTACAGCGAGATTGGAGTGCTCTGCAGAGGGACATCCATCACCCCAGATTGCCTGGCAGAAAGACGGTGGCAATGATTTTCCAGCTGCCAGAGAAAGACGTATGCACATGATGCCAACAGATCCGGTTTTATTCATCGTCGATGTGAAAATAGCTGATGGTGGAATATATTCATGTACAGCCCAGAATTTAGCGGGTGTTATCGTTGCTAATGCCACATTGACTATTCTCGAAACTCCATCATTTGTCAAACCGATGGAGAACAAGGAAATAGCTGTTGGGGGTTCTGTTGTTATCGAGTGCATGGCGAGTGGCTCTCCCAGGCCTAAATTATCATGGAAAAAAAATGGCAGTCCTCTGCAGGCCACTGTCAGACACTTCTTCACTGCTGAGGATCAATTGCTGATTATTGTGGGCACTGAGTCGAGTGATGCTGGGACTTATGAGTGTGAAATGAGTAATTCATTGGGGAGCGTTGTGGGGGCCTCCAGGCTCACTGTCAATCCTGCCCCATCGACGGTTGTCAATGAGGATGATGTACTCGGGCTCATTATTATCACTGTTGTCTGCTGCGCCGTGGGAACTTCCATTGTCTGGGTTGTTATTATTTATCAGACCAGGCGGCATTTGAATGCTTCCCATGGGAATGGAGCGGCACCCATGTCTCCAGCACCTGCTTCAGTCCAGATTGATGGAACCACTACACAATTGTACCTGGATTCTAGCTCTCAACACAGTAAGGACAGTGGAACTGGGGATAGCACTAATCCGAGCAGCGATCAGCTGCAGCTCTGCTTACCTGGTTGGTTCATTAGTCCAATTGATTAAAATGTTTTTTTTTTTTTATTTTCCTCTGATAGTGAATTCAACGGAATTATCATTTTTAGAGGAAATGGGGCCTTGCATCGTTAATACTGAAGAGGAACCAGCAGTCAGTGGTGAGGATCCTCTCCTGCGTTACACAAATCACCAACGAAATAATGAAACCGACAGTGAGGATATGGCCTAGAGCCACTGGATAAGATGCGGGTAAAATTACGAAAGACTAAAAAAAGAATAATAGTATTAATAGATTTATCTTTGGTGATGATGATTTTTGGAGAAGAAAAACCTGTACATGATTACGTCTTCACTGATAATCAATCAAATAACTGATCAGTGGCCTTGTCGTGTCATCGATCGCTCAGTATTAGGTTTAATTTAATGTAAAATATAAATATGCGTATTCATGTATTTTCTGCATAGCTTGGAGATACGTCAGGGAGGTAAAGATTTGAAATGTGTAATGTACGTGTATATAGAGATGTTATAATAAGGCGTACTATAATACTGCGGGATGGCCTAATTGTCGAATTGAGGACTCTAATAGACAAAAGCCTTTTTTTTGTGATAGAATATTTATTCTAGGGTCTAAGTCGATTTCATGATTATTTAAAGTATTATTGCAGATCCAGTGCTGACTTGAGGAAGTCGTTTTGTTTTGAATTTTTTGTGAATCACTCTTTATTCACGTCTTCTGGTGAGATGACAGAAGGAAAAATGAACACTCAAAAATTTTCTAACTATCCATAACTCGTTGAAAGGGTAATTGAAATTTTAATGCGAAAAGTTGTTCGATTTTTTATGAATCTAATGAGATATCGACAGTTATTAAAATGTCAGAAGTGTCTATTTTATCCTCCACTTCCCTGATGGTCGGTCGTAGTCTTCCTGATTAAAAAAACATAAAATGCCACATTTTGAGTGCCCAAATGACAAATGAAAAATAAAAAAAGTCAGTTATTATTGGTCGGGGACAGTAAATTGCTCATACATCAACACTTTATTTCTAGTATTACCGCACTCTTAATTTTTTTTTTATTCGAATACATAAGGATATTGTTTTTTCTTACCTCTTGTTGACAATTTAGCAATTTATCATTTATTTTACTGACCCAGTTTTTCCTTAGCGTTTTTATTGTACATAATGTGTATTTTTCGATATTGAGGTTTAAAAGTGTTCCATTGGATCAGTAAATTGGAAATGCCTTTTCAATGCCTTCAAGATACAGGAGTAGTCGATAATGAATTATTTTCGAATGAGGAAAATTTGAATACTCAGAGTTTCCAATTGTTCCATTTACTTTCAACAGAAAAAATCGTAGAGTTGAAGGAACAACAGGACAATATTCACCCCAATTATTAAGAGCGACTTAATGTTTATACATAAATTTTGTGTTTTATAAATATCGAAAGTACTGGAAGTGCGTGGGAGAGGAATAATAAAAATATTATTCAAGATTAAAATATTTATTGTTTACTCATTCATCACCGGAACCGTCGAGTCGTGATTACCTACTACACCATCTATTCCTCATTGTCAACTTTAATACAAACATATGCAGAACTATTAATTAAAAAAGAAAATTACAAATAGATTAGGCACATATTTTTGTCATACACGCTCATTTATTTCTGTAGAGGTCGAACGGTTTCGGCTTCAGGTAATTGTCTTCGAGATATTTATACAATATACAATATGACACATAAAAGATTTATCTATACACTTGCTAATGGCAAAAAGAATTGCAAATCCTCTGCCCAATTAAAAATTCATCTAAACGACATTGCTCTCGTCTTCTACAATTATTGAAATAATTCTATACAATAGCTAAATGGCCGTTGAAATCAATTCCTCAATTATCCGCGAATATCACAAAGTCCCTCCGGATTACAAAAACAAACGAAAATTATCACCTATCTTATCGGACCCATTAATCCCCGAACGGGGCCCCACAATTATCTCAAAAATCTTCGTTTTATCGTTTCAATTCAACGGATAACTCCGCTCTATCGTACATTAAATCTCAGTTAATTCAGCATTTGCGAGAGAAAACAAAAAAAAAATCGATAATTCATGCAGCTCTTATCAAGTATAATTTGTACGCCGCTCTTATCAACACTGTCGCAATAACACACGATTATTCACATTAGGAAAAATATTCCGCGTTTCTGAGTTCTTCCAATACCGAAGAATATATTACAACTATAACGTCGTTTTCTGTAATTAAACGAGAAGAATACAAATGAAACACCAGCGTGATGCCTCGAAAAATGAAAAAAAAAAACAATCACCGATTCACACCCCAATCGTCCACTCGCAAGCCCACCGTAATTATCATTATGAAAATTATCTAAGTTGATTGATCACAACGTCAATGGTCAATCGTTGTTCATGTCCTTGAGTTCGGTGTACGCAATGTGCTTCCGGTAGAAATTATCACCAGGTGCCCCCGATTTTCTCTTGATACCAGCCATTGTGGACGGACCTGGCACGTAGTAATGACGTCTCTTGTACACCACCCACCTGCGAAATCACGAAATAAAAAATTGTTGTCTCATAAAAACGAATAGAATAATCCAGGAATACTAAAGATAATTGAAATTATGATAATTGTATTCGCGGAAGGTGTGGTAAGATTGTCTCTGGGGTAATTGACCAGACCTTGGGAATTTATGCCCCCTAAATCAACCAAGGTCATCTCAATATCACTACCTAGAGCTGCCATAACGCGAACAATGACACGTAGAACTGTAGCAATCATGATAATACCTGATGGTTAATCTCACGCATTATCATCATTGATCCCCAGTAATCCGTTGAATCCCAGACTTAACGATTTGTTCAACACGCCCACCAGATATACATCACAGTGTCAATAATCGTGTAAGCGAATTGTAAAGAGCCCAGAGATAAGGTTTATCGTCATTAGGATATAGGAAGTCAACACCCAGATGGAATAGCGATTAATATATTAATCGGAGTAAACAGGAATTTGGGGAAATCATTTATCCATTTATTATCTTGAATTTTTTTTCACCTCGGGATTAGGAAAATAAATAAGGATAAATAATTAATAGCATGCTTTGTTTCATAATGATTAATTTCTTTAAAATCTTATGGCCAATGTCTCTCACATTGGCCCATTAATACTTGACGTATTATAACTAGATCTCCATAGAGTAAAATAAAATCTAGATAAGGAGTAACAATAACAACTATTCCAACAAACCTCTCATACAATAATAATAAATTAGCACAAAATAACAAGCTTGTTATTAGCCTAGGCGAGAATAGTTTCAGGGGATCATAAATGAGCTATTTTACGAGGAGGATTAACAAAAAAAATATTTAATCATCGGACTCTTAAACTCGGGTCAAAGACAGCGCTGACTAGATAAAAACTACTTTGTTGAGTGGGTAATGGGTGAGATGCGGGAATTCTTTAGGTTGCGTATTCATTTTTTTAATCATCTGTACAATATATGCATTGGAATGAGAGCGGATGGAAAATCATGCAAAAATCAGAGAACTCAAAGAATCAGATAAAGTGGACTTGTTCGGTTGATTCGTATTGCAGGATTGGGAAGAATAGTTTAGGACTGATGTGTTGGTCGACGTGGCAATATGATGGCCACGACAATAATCAATAACCACCAAAAATCAGGCTCAGACTTTAGAACCGATAATGGTAATGGCCAAATAATCTGAAACAGAGAACGAGCGAAATAATTACTGTTATTGTCACAATTATTGTGATAATCCAGGAATTTTTATCCTCGTTACTCACCTCACCCGATGTATCCTGCTGCCAACGATATAACAACTGCAATCAGTCCTGTCATCATTTGTCCAGCGGTTGATACAGTGACCGAGGGTGCAGCCGACGTCTCCTTGACGACTTCATAGGGCGAAAATCGATCCTCAGCGGCAAGTCGATCTCCATATTTATTGATTAAGTGCATGACCAAACCGTTGGACCAACCGAAGCCCAATTGTACCTCGTATTCTCCACCACCTCCTCCACCCCCAGACACAGTAGCATCGTACTGTTAAAAAAAATATTCCTCCCATTAAATCCTCAATATAAAAATCCTCGAAACGTCACATCGACTAAATCCTCAATTCTTACCTTCTCGTACATACTGTTGGTGGCATTGAATGCCTTAAAATTGCTCCTGACCCACCTCTCGCTCATTTCATAAGCTAACCTCTGGGCCCAGGCATCTCCAGTATTGTCCAGCGACTCGATAACAAAATACTGCAGCGGTGGCCAGGCATTGGGATAATCCCACTGCTCTCCTGATAACTCAAGAGTAGCAGGTATACCCCCGAGATTCACCATAATCTGATTTCTCTCCAAATACTTGAGCACCTTGCCAACGTAGTCCTCCCTCTTCGTGATGTCGTAGCAATTTGTCCAGAGAGGTACGACATTTGTTGGATAAAAATAATCACGTTTCATATCGTTAAGGAGATCGTAGTCAAGCCATACACCAACTTCCTCGTGCCAGAGTACAGCGTTCACTGCTGTTTTCCACATTTCAGCTTTCGATCTGTACATTGCAGCTTTACTCATATTACCAACGAGATCATTGAAATCAGCCAGAAGAACGGCATTATAGTATATTATTGCATTAAGCTCGACGGGAACAATGTACCTAGTTTTGATATTCGATAAATTCCCTAGAAATAGAAAAACCTCCAGTTGATATAAACCTCTGCTGAGAGACTATTAACGTAAAGAGAGATATTGAAAATTTTCTAGTGGTACCTTTATTAGTTCCATCTAGAATGAACCAACGACTAGAAAAATCCCAACCAGATTCAGCAGCTGTCTTGAGGTCCATGTAATAATTTTCCCTCTCCTCACTGATTCGAAATAGCTCGCCGTTACGGTAGTCCTCCCTGAGCACGTAAATTCCTACATTAGCAATTTGCATTGAACAAAGTGGTGGCAATTGAAAAACAAGATAATGTACCGGTAAGACTCTGGTCTGGGGCCCTTTGAGCTCTCGTAATATCTCGCGAGTGTGTAATTTCTACCGTCCTTCTCTATTTCGACAGTTCGATTCGTCATCCAGAACTCGAATTCCTTCTCCAATAGCCAAAGGTTCTCCTTCAGCCACTCGTAATCCTTGGTGACATCCAGATAATCCTTCACCATGGGTATCAACATCGGTGGATGCGATCTCATCTCGTAGTATATCCTACCGCCATTCGGTATGAGGCCAATTTTATCAACAATAGTAACAAAATTAGTCAGCATCCCTTTGACTGTTGTGTACATCTCTGACAGCAAGAGACCTTTCATGATCCAGTAAGAGTCCCAGTAATAAAATTCCCTGAATCTACCACCGGGCACTATAACTGGATAAGGTACATATATTATGGAGTAAAGATTCTCATTGATTCTGACATCATCCTTCATTTTTCTACCCAACATTTTCCATATGTCATTCAAGTCCGATGCAAATTTTCTCAGGTGTCTGTCCTTCACGGACGCGAGAAATTTCGGTGTAACCCGCCAATCCCCAGGTATCCAAGTCTCAAACTCCGATCCAGGTGGATCAAAAGTATTATTAACAAAATACTGAATCTCCGCTAGACTCGGTGAGTGATTGGTATCATTCATCATTTTTCGGAATGCAGCTAGTGTCTCAGCCGCTGGTTTCTTCATCTTCATATCCACAAAAGTCTTGGAATCGGTGTATAGTTGAGCCATTTGCACAGTGTGCAGTAGCTCGCCATGGCAATAAATTTCACTGCAAGTCAATTAATTTTACCCATATCACCACCATTGAGGAACTCATTCTTACAGCCTAATTTAAATCTCAACCACTGAAATTAGAATGACAGAAAATGACTGAAAAAATGAAGCACACACGCTCTCTCTCTCAATCTCTCCTTCAGACCCATCCGAAAACCCACCCGAAACCCACCCAAAACCCACCGAAAAATCATTCCGACCATTCCCTTCAGCTATGTACAGATACATAAATTGATTCAAGTGCAATTACCCAGTATACGAGTTACGGAAAATTACGGCGGAAACAGTGTGAAACTGGCGCGAGAAACCTGGCCTTGATGCAACCGCGGTAACGATTGAGGCGTAGGTAAAACAAAAAAATAATAATAAATTATTCAAAAAAAGTATAACACCTGAGAATTAAATGAAAATAAATCCCCTAATCCCATCAATGGAAACACCAAAAAATCATTGGTTCCGTCCTTGGATTAAACTCTTGATAAAGAAAAAAGCCCCCACTGTTGTGCAATACTGTGGCTTAAGATAATTATCAGAGCTCCCAAGAAATGAACGAAAAGCAGCAATTGACAAATAAAAAATAGATTAAATGGTTAAATAGAGATAATAATGTGTCATGAGGATCGACCTTGTGCTGATTATCATGACACACCCGCGTTATATTCTCTCGATGATTGGTTCATCGGTTTTTGTTTGACGCGGAAACACGTGAGACGAATTTACTACGTCATCCTGGAATGCCAATACCGCCACGCGCCACGCACACCCACAGAATAAATTCAATAGCTGTAATAATTTAATGAGAGGAGTAAAAGTCGATGAGATTAGCCAATGTGTCTTTCCTTTTTTCAGTTGACTTGAGCGAATTGAAAATGAACAGGAATTTTTTTTTTATTATCTTCAATTTATTCCAACTGAATCTATTTATTTAAAATACCGATGAATGATGGATGGTGAATAAGGAAACTTACCTAGAACAAGGTGGAGGTCTTTCGTGTGTCCTCGAGGAATCCTCATGGTCTCTGGTTGAATCGACTGTCACCGACTGCACCAGCACAATTGTCAGCCAAAATGCTCTCACTAATAATTTATAACGCCTACAGCCTCTTCCCGGCGTTTCAATGATCTCAGTACTCCTTTTATACATTCTCACACTCTCCTTTTACACGAATATATTCAATATATTCAATATATTCCTAATATATTGCTCGTTGATTTGTCTTGGATTTATCTTCCGGTATTTTCTATTAATTTTCGTGATATATTTTTGTTATTCCTACGTCCCTGTCTTATCGCTCCAATAACGCTATCCACACTAAGCGAGTGACTTCCACCGAGGTAGCTTTAACAATGTTTATGAGAAAACAATGTCTCAAAGTAATAATCGAGAGGAAAAGAGAGAGCGTGAGTGGCGTTTTTCTACGTGACGTGTTTGAATACTTGTTGGTTACGTTTTTAGGTATCAGAAAGGTGGTAAAATGTGAATGTAAAAAAATTCGAGTGGTAGGTCTATAATGACTCCTGGTGAACTGTCACCTTACTTTTTGGTAATGGGAGTGTAACGTGTACCCGTTGATTTGCGCACTCTGCGCACTGGTCTCAGCTCCAGGAGTGCCGCATTCTCCCTGGAACATTATCCAAATAACAATAATTATAACAATAAAGGCCCCATCGGTACCCGTTAAATATCACCAAAGGAAAGAGGAAAAATAATGAAAACAAAAAAAAAAACATTGAAAAACAAGAACACGGAGACACGGTCAACGGTAGCGAAACGGTCGTTCTATTCGTAGCACTGAATGACTCTTGACGCAATGATCATTTGAAAATAGCACAAATTCCCGTCGTATATTTTCCCTGCTCAAAGGTCAACAGTAAAATATATATCAGTGTATATCGATGATGAAGGATGAGTGATGAATAATGAAAAAATTGAATAGAGTGTAAAAATTATTGAAAAAATGAATAATTTTACCAGATCAGTGGAATATGGGACGGCACTTGCCGGTGATGACGTTAAAGCACCGAGTATCAGGGTAATCGACGTAGATGGTGTACAACCAGCAGTTTACCTCCTTATCGTGGCCACCACTGACTTACGACTGGCGCAGACAAGTCGCAACTTTTATTTGCGACGAGTGAGACGGAATCATCGCTTATGATTGTAGCTCAAGCACTCGGGGCAATCGGTTATGCCATACGGCACAGGATAGAAAGACAAGAGTGTCTTGTTACACGTGTGTACATTCAATGTGGAGGGGAATGATGGATTATCAAGAGGAAGGGAAAAACAGGGTGAGAGCAAGGTTTAGGGGACAGGTGGGAGAATTCATTAAAAACTAATAGGCTAATGGTATCCATCGGTGATAATAAAAAATAAATGATAAAACAATAAAGGTGAATGCGGGGAATAATGAGGATGGAGGTACAATGGCGGGAACACCTGTCTGTCAACATGAACAAGTATTTTTCATCTTCGGTTTTCTTCAGGTGCAATCATTTTGCCCTCCCCCCTTTCGCAATGATAATCCAAATTTTTGGTTTTCAATAATCGAAATATTGGGATGACAACGGGTGAATTCATTTTTGAGAAGAATTTTCGAGAAATGTCCAATGTAAAAAAAATCGGAGGCAATTATTTCTCTCAAATTGCATGTTTTCATTAACCACTCGAGTGATTCATTAATTCATATTGTAATACTAGTATAATTAAATAAACCGCTATGACTGCGGCAGTCACTCGTTAACATTGAACATTAAATATCGGATTAAATGCGGCCACTTGATCCAGTATCAACTTTAATCTTTAAATCAAAATATTTCTAAGAATACCGAACACGAAAACGTCATCTATCCACGATTATACGACATGAATCTCGCATTAAGAGACAATAAATTAATCGTTCACAGAACAAATACCTGATTATCTGACAGCCAAAATCATCATTAACTCATTTTCAATTTCCGGCAATTGCGTGTGGAGATAAGCTGATGAGACAAAAAAATTCCCTGTGTGAGGGTAGTGTTATCACGACATGGCGTCAAATGGAAAAGCAATTAGAGTAATAGATTTGACGTCTTGTACTTCGATGATGATCGGCAAGATATGATACTTGAAATAATGAGAGGAGGGGAGGGTTGGGGGAGAGGGGTGTTATGACATATATCAATTGACTCGATCCATTGGATTGGAAAGCATTGGGCCCGATGCATACGTAGTTTGACGTGACGCCTAACACGTAACAGTACAGAGTAATTGAAATAATGAGTGGGAGAGAGCGCAAGACTCGAATGAGCCGAGCCCTCGTATTCCACATCACCCATTGGTCGATCAACTTTCCCTCTCTCACGTGGTCATTTGATTGTCCACCGATACAGATCGTCCGGTGTAATATTGAATTGATATTACCAATGAACCGGTCACCCAAGTTCTCCCGCATTCATCACCGATGATATATCAACGATTTAATGGTCATTTATCGGAATCATACCAGCAGAAATATAACTCGAAAATCATCAAGAGATATAAGTTGAGAGAAATGAGGGTGATAGTGGGTATCATCTGTGGACAATGGTCATCTATTTATACATGTGTTTAAAAGAAGTCCAAATAATGCGACGCGTCGTTGTCAAGAGCATTTTAAAAGCCAATCATTCCATTTGCTATTTTTAGCCGGAAATAGGTCGCAATCATAGGGACGAATAATCATGGCAAATAGACGACACCCGTCGGTGTTACGCGTCTTCAAATCGTATTTGATACATTACACATTGTTATGATCATACACACATTACAGTTGTCACGGAAAACGCGACGTGCCCCCGCGGTAATTACGATTGGATTTTATTTATCGCATCAGTGGTCCACTGGACGTTTATGATTTCTCATAATTACTGGTCTTTTTTTAAAAATCTATCTTTAATAGGTAGACGTCAGTGTAATCGTTCGCACGTTACGATATGAGTTCCATAAATTTTCATCGTCAGCGTTGTGTCAGCTAAACCGGAAAACGATCTATCAACGTCCACAATAATCACACGACTTCTTTTAATAAACAATTGTACAACTGGGGACCTTTTCATGACCACTCACGTGCACCCAAGGATGTATTTTTACATTCTCGATCAATGCTCGTATAAATATCATCCGGTAATTATTGTAATTTTCGATAACAGGCGATTGTTAATGAATTTTTTTTTGTGGATATTCCAACGAGGCTAAGTGAATGGTTTTGTTGAAGATTAAAAAATCAAAAGCAATCATCCATTGCAATTGGTATAAATCGTATAGATCAATTGGGTAATTGTGTACATTTATGCAACACTTAAAAATTCGCATCACCTGGCCCGGTGTCGCAATTTCCACCAGAAAATGATTATTCAATTTTTATCTGTGCTACGGTTGCTCATTAGAAAGGATAATTGACCAAGACAGATTATCGTGTAATTTTTCAAGGGAATTTCATCAGATTCATTAGTAAATTCAGTAGACCATAAACCCAGAGGACTACTCTACCGACTGTTGTCCATGAAGTCGTGGGCCTTTTGTATCAGCGATAAAGCTGTTCTCTAATCACCACGAGGTACAGATCAATTGCAGTAATTAACGACATGCAGGCCACTCGGCGGCAATTTCTCCAAGAAATTCAACCATTAAAATTGGAAAACACGCATGACCGAGGATAATGACACTTGCACCAATTTACCCCCTCCAATAATCAGCAGTAATTGGGAATTGATCAAGGGTAGTTAATAATTACACGATTTTTTATCACTCCCTTGATTAAAAAAGTACTAAAAAAATAACCAGAGGAGTAATACTCCCTCTCCGATTTTTTCCCTTTTCCAGGGCTATCATTTCCTGGTGATTTTCAATAAGTTCTCTCCATTTTTCGCATTAATTATTCGTCCCAGATATTACATAAAACCACATAATTCCTAGATTAACAAAATAAATAAATATAATAGTATGAATCAATGTATTTACCTCCCCCGATTTATCCTAGTTGATTCAGCCTCGATAGTATATCCACTGGACATAAAACACTTGACATTAATTTAAAATGTCAATTGTCTTAATTGAAAGCACGCAAACACCACCGACTTTTTAATTATTATTTCGCGATAAGCTCCAATTAATTGGATATCGAATATCACATCACAGTTATTTGAGGTAAGAGCCCGGTGGATTATCACCTGTCACTGGAATATGCAGAATTCGATTGACTCTGATTAATCACCCAGGAACTTGAGGTCGATAACTCTGGTGTGGTATCTCAACCACGTTCGTTCAACAACTGACCGAAGGGAGTACGTTATGTGGGGTAGTATACTAACTAAACCGAGAACAATAATAATCATCAATGCCTGAACAAGCCAGTGAAGGCTCTGGGCTTTGCCAATAGAAACTGTAATCCACTGTATTTTCGGTCCAGACACCCCAACAAAAATTTTTCATCGACATTCGCGCGACCTTCACTCGATTTACCGATTTATCAGTAATATTATTGACCATTTGCGTCAGTCCTGCTGAATGTGCAGATGAACACGTTCCAGGTGTATCGTGCCACCTGTATGCTGACAAAATTCCTGTGAAGGATTTTTTTTTTTTTGTCGGAATAAGGTGCCTCACGTGTTGCCAGTGCTGGCCAATGGATAAAAATAATCGCACTCGAGTGGAAAAGTTGTGGGGACCATCACGAGTTTTTCAACCGAAATAAAAAGAAATTATTGAAAATATGTATGATTCATCGAACACGTGCTACTACTGTGGGAAATTATAGATTATTTCGTCACGATTAATATAACGATTGCTATCTTTAAATCAATACCGCTCTAATCGATTTACGATATTGTGACAAACAAGATTTTCGTGGGTTTTTTTGTGTCGGGGTATTTTTAAATTGGGGAAAAAAACAAGAGCAGGGATTTTCGTAATGCAGAGGTCACTAGCCATGATTTCTTGAAACGAGGACGGGGTAAAATGGGTCATATCTTTAGAGGAAGTGGTGCAATTTGAGTGGGTCGGGTGTCATTTTGGAGCTTGATAAAATGCCTTCAAAATGACGCCTCATTTTTTAAATTTCACTCCGCCAATCTCGAGATATCAATTATCTACCGTTCGAAGTTCACTCCTGTTTATCTACTGATTTATTCCCAATTAATCCACCCTTACTCACCGGCTTTCAAGGATCCGATATCGCACAACTTTGTCTCTGTATTTTCCACGTACACCAGGCTCTTTGCAACAGTGATAATAATTACCATGTCTCGTCAATGTCAACTTGATATTTTGTAAATTCGAGTAACATATGCAGCAGAGACTGCGATTGTTGACAGGGTTTGCTGCAACAGCACCCTGTGCCCCTCTGACGATCAGCATATCGCTGTCAAAAATCTAACTGCCAAATCTCATCCACGAGATTATCAACATCCTTCCAAAAATCCACATCACAATCACTCATAACGAACTCCAAATGGCAAACCCTTCGCTGAATTCAATCAGTCCAAGTGGAACAATGTCACTCAATATGAAGGACTCACGTTTTCACTATCACGCACTCTCCATACGAATTAAAATAATATTCCTGGAATACAATTGAGAGACGAAATTGCATTCTCCGGTACAAGTAATCGTGATGATAAATTTCTTGCTCGATTTTTAACCAGAATTTTTGACAATTTTGCTAGCAGACACTAATCAACTCGTTGCTTCATGCCATCACTGTGGAAACTACCATTCGCGAAAGAGAAATCTATAGTTGCGAATCTGATAGATGGCATTGCTCATTTTAAAACGTGCCCACCGTTTGATTTTGTCTGCTGATTTTTCATCGTGGCATGATCCCTCATTAGAATTGACCTCTGCCATGGTCAATTAAACGTAATGAGATACCTGAAACGCATGCGTCAGTCACTAATTTCGATGGATATTCAATAAAAAAATCATCATTCTGAAGTGATCTGAAGAATGGGAGATGAGGAAAATGTGAATTTCAAACGTTTCAATAATATGCTGCACTCAGAAATAAATTGATCGTTTGAAATTATTTCAAGTTAATAATGACAAACAATAATCGGTAGAAAACATTTAATAATAAACTTGAATGATAAGCTGTGGTATGCGTAATTCCTTCATATCAATTAATCACCGAAATAAAACTCAATATCTTCTCTTAATACTGAATGGTCAATGTGACACTTGTTCGTTAGACAATTGTAAACAGAAATATAGTCGGAATAAATAAAATCAAAATAATCACTCGTGGTCATCCATTCGAATCTAATTCGAAATAGTTAATAACTGCTATCGTGTCGTGAAAAAAATTCGTACAAACTCAGTGTGTACAGTATTTACAGTAATGTACAATGTACATGGATAATTGCAGAATTAAAAAATTATAAAGGGAGATAAATCGAATGTAAAATTCCCCTGAATTATCTGTATATATAAAAAAAAAATTTTTTGCAGCTAATTGCATTAACTTCAAAAAATGATCCATACTATTTTCTTGTAAAAGCAATAGTTTTACTTGTAAAAACATAAAATTCGAATTATCTCGCTTTATCATTTTGCTGCTGATTCAATAGTGATTCAGTGCATCATTTTGTGGAGTTTTAGAATCTTTCCTAGGCGCTGCTTGGCTGTTTTCATGCCCTTCCGTGGTTTACGCTCTGCGAAATAACGCACATGATTTTTATCGCTTGATAAATTAAAATCAATTGAATGGGAGGATGGGCTCGAGATTACCAATGGGAACTGGTGCTGCTAGTTTGGCCTTCACGTCCTTCAGCCTGTTGGGGCTCGTTAGTATGGAGCTATAACTAATAACTGCTGACGTCGGTATTTCGTTATTAGTCGTTGACTGGACTGAACCTGTCGGTTTAACGACTGCCTTAACAGATGCTTTCATTTCCTTCTTCTGCTTTTTCGAGATGCGCTTTGTCGTTGTCTGCGAATTAAATGGATCGATTAATTCCAAGAGTTTTAGAGTGTCAATTAATAGGTTGCTGGAATATTACAGCTAGTTTCGCTCGTTTCGCTGCTGCTGCTTCCAGTCCCTTCTCCACTGACGTCTTCTTCACGCCCTCTCGAGCTGGTCTATTTGTTTTAGGCAATAGGGGACCAACGCGTGCCTTCGGATTCCACGCCTCATCCACACGTCGTTTTCCACGGGGTTTGAATATGTATTCCTCGTCATCGGAGGCATCTAAAGCTGGATAAACTGCGGAACAATTTAATTAATTTATTTCCAATTATTTTGAGAGAGAAGGGATTAATTAAAAAAATTCATGTGGAAACACACTGAAATCATCGTCTTGGTGAACCTTATCGATATTTTCAATCGACTGGTCGTCCTCCTCGTCGTCGTGATACTCCACTGCTCTGGACTTTGATCCCGATTTTTTGGAGCTTCCAGTTTGAGTAGAGTAACACTGCTCGCTGATCGAAAGCATCCCCGCAATTGCCTCGCGCGTTGATGGTGATGCCCTGCCAGAACTGTACGTTTTCAATTTATAAATACTAAGACATCGATTGATCAAATCAAGAGGCCAATCAACTGCGATAAAGTAAAAAAGAAAATTCGAGACGAGATGCCGGGGATCAGCATCATTCATTTTCTATTATTTTCTCTATTTCATAAAATAACCGTCCATCTGTAAATCTTGATTTAAAAAAATACAGCATAATTCCAGGTATTGATACTGAGATCAATAATTCGATGATTATTTTTTTATATTCAGATTTTATATGAATATTGGCATATGCCTGGGTATACTTACCCGGTCTGCGCCTGTCCCTGCGTCAGTATCGTGGGAATTCTAACGAAAAAAGAGAAAACAAATTTATCTCAATTCACGATTTTGAAGAATCGGCGGGGAATTCTGAGGTAAAAAAAAATACCCAGTTTCGATGCGAGACCCAGAAGATGGAAGAGTGTAAGCCGATGCCTTGAGCAGTTCCTCGATGCCATTTTTCGGTGTCTCATCCGTCACCTGCACCTGCTCAACTTTTTTACTCTTCTTATTCCCCCCAGACCGTGACGATCTCTTCTTCTTCGGTGCTTCATCGATAGTGAATCCTCCACCGTGATCACTCTCATTGCTCCCATCATGAAAATCATAGATCGACGTCTGCTTCCACGTGAATTCCTTCTGCGTCTCAATTGACGAATCAATCGCGAAATTCCCGTACAAATTTACCTTTTCATTCGTACTCCTCACAACTTCGTTATCCCCTAGCTTAAATCTGATTACTGTGGGACTCTGTTTGCCGGGTTTCGTCAACCGATTGATTCCTTCGTGTTTTCTCTTATCGAGATTCTTGAGATCGGACTTCGTAGTGCCCTGGAGATTGATAACGGTTTTAGGAAGAGTTAATTTAATACAAGTCTTGATGGGTGAGCTCTTCACAGCCTCAACCTCAAGCTCCTTCTCGACTTTTCCAATTTTCGCTTTGAACACATTCTCAGAGAGCTTATCGGCAGCCTCAAAATCCACAAAATCCTTATTAACGGGTTTCCTCTTTTTTCTCTTGCTCTCGCGTTCAGGTTTAGGTGGATTCAAAGCCATGAGATATCTCTCTGCATGACGAATCTCTTTACTGAGCTCCTTCAACAGCTTCTGACTGTTAATAATCCTCGGTATTTGACTCCTGCTGATAGTATTATAATCCTTATCAGTATTCCACTGCTTCAGAATCACTAGGAGTGCCTTGACCCCATGCAGAAAATACTCAGGACACTTTTTCCCATCGTGATTGAGATCCTTCAATTCCTTCAGCAATTTCTTGGCAGCGAGCCAGTTGATGGTCTCGAACCCCGGATACTGGTACTTGGCAGGTGTTTTCATCTTCCTCTCGAGCTCGTAGATCTGTATCTGCATGGGAATGTTGAGGCTGTGAAGAAAATTACCCCCGAATACGAGGGAGTCGACAGGTGTGAGAACAGCATGAATCCAGCCAGTGGGAATCATCATCGTCTGGCCTTCTGTTATTACACACTTGTAGCAGGCGTCTGCCTGATCCCCGAAGAACGTCTCACTCTGACTCGAGCTGCTCATCCACTGCTGGTACAACTGGATATTGGCAGCTGTAGGTTTTATAAGATAAAACACCTTCTCTCCCTTCAGCACGTGGTACCACACCGAAGTTCCACCGAAATCTATGTGAAAGTCTGTGTAGCTGTCTCTAACACCCATGAGACAGTATTTCTGGACCTCCGGTCGTTTGAATTCGTGATCATCCACCATTTCTCGAGGCCAAACCGAATTAACCCAGTCAAGTTTCCTAGCAATGTACGGAGCCTCGACCATTTGTGACAGTGGTGTATTAGTGAACTCCAGACTGATGACATTGAGAATCCGCGTTCGTGCTGGATCGTTGTAGTACTCAACGAAGTCTCGTAATTTCATTCTGATGTTGTTCTGGCTGGTGACGTCGATGACATCCATCTCTCGATCGCCTCCGATGTAACTCTCCACGTCGTAGACACTGAAATTTGAGGGCGGGACATTCATGTCAAGGCCGTCCTTTCCGTTGATTATGAAGGGGGTCTCGAAGCCATTTGCCTCCAGGTACTGGAGAGTCAGTTGCTGGCCTCTCACGTTCTTCACCACTTCATCTGCCTTTGGAAAATGTCGAGATTTCAACTCTCGAATGAACACTGGTGTACCTGTCTGCACTGGTTTTGAGTCTGCATCTACCTCTGAATAGTCGTGGCGATGCCAGTTCATTCGAATTTTTGCTGGAATTTATGGGGGAATTTTAATTGAGTTATCAGGAGGTGGAACTTGATATCGGGGGAAATAGGCTTACGATGGGAGGGCCCATGGCTACTCTCACAACGTGGACAGTGATATTTATCCAAATCTGTTGACATGTATTCCTTCACCGCCACACATCTGCAATTTAATGCAATTGTAATTGGACTGTTACTCTTGTCTTCGTTGTGTTGTATCTTATTTTAGGGTGGTTAAGTGTGAAAATTTGAACAGATTAATCATTCCCATACGTTTTCAACAGCAGGAGCTAGGTTATGCTACCCACAACAAAAACATTAGACTGTCTAAGCAAACTTTTAATGTTTAGATAATTTCTGACTATACGAGTTGAAAGTGTCGAGCAAAATGAGGTGTTCAGTGTAGAGAATGTCCTGGAATGTGTACTATTCAAACTCATAATTAAAACAGTGTTTTTTTTTAATGTAGTTTAAAAAAGTGCTTGCCAGTGTAAACTTACACTCCGTGATACCACTTTTTACATACATCGCACTGTATCATAAATTGTTCACTGTCGTAGGAGTGCCCGCAGAGGCAATCCGCTGCGGATTCCTCGAAAATTTCAAGCTTGACGTTTTCCATTTTCAAATAAAAGTAGTTGTCAAACTTTTGTGAGTGTTTTGAGTTTGGAACGTGATCGATGCGTTTGAGCAGAGAGGATTGACTAAAGTAGAGGCTCAGTTCTGGGGGTTTGAGTGATCCCATCGGCATCGTAGTATCTCACCCCAAGAGAGAGAAGGCGCCACATCCAATGCTGGGGTATCCTGACGGGCAAACACCCCAGCATTGGATGTGACGCCCTCTCTGTCATGCCGATGGGGTGACTTAAAACCCCAGAACTGATCCTCTACTTCAGTCAATTCTCTCGGAGAAATTGTGAATAAGGAAGGCCACGAGGACGTCGATATCTGGAAAATCCGGGTCGAGCAGATATTGAAGTTTAAATTCACCTGTAACCCCGTTGTCAAATTCATTTTTTCGTCCTTGTGATATCCGAAAGTGCGATTTTATTACGTTTTTTATGTCCGAACCTTTCGTATCAATTGTCAAATCTCAATTTATCGGTGTAACTCGGGAAATTTTGCTCCGAAAAAGTTTATTCCCCTTGGCGCCAAGTTTGTATCGTAACCTCATTTCATGTTGACAACAATGTGCTATGTTGAATAATTTTTTACAACAATAGAAGATTAAAAAGAGTAAAAAATGCAGATGCAAACATTGGGAGATTTACCGTAAGTGATTCTCACATAAAAAATTCAATTTTGATAGACCCACATTAATTAATCATTCCATGAATCTATAAAAAATGTATTTTCCAGCTACTGGAAGGGCTTGTGGTTGGTGATTTCGGGTACAACGAGTCGTTGTGAAAAGGAACTAGTCGAAGATGAAATAAAAAATGCCACAAAGCTCCTGAAGAAGGGCCTGAATTATTTCAAAAAATTCACAGAGTCATCCCTGCAGAAATACGAGAAAACAAATCCCCGACCTCGAATGTACGATCTTATCTCGAAGCTCTCACACTTACTAAACCTCGACGCAATGATCGCCTCAGAATTGACCTTGAACTACATGGTATACGAGTACAGAAATTGCGCCGAAACATTTGCCACTCAGCTGGCAGATTTGACGTCCTTGAGAGGTTTAATCGAGGAGCTCTGGAATTTTTATTACTCCGAGAGAATAACCCTCCTGAAATGCCTAAAACTCATGATCGAGTACCGAGACAACACAAATCATCCCTACCAGAGGGAGTTCTCCAGGTTTTTCAAGGAGGCCCCACTGAAGACGTTCCTGGAGTCCTCCCTGGAGCAGATAGAGCGTCTCAAATTTAACAGTGCAAATTCGAGGTCCCACCTGTTGAGTGAAGAGCACCTGCACAAATTATACAACAGCAGTCTCATAGAGATGCGAGAGCTCCTGCACATTTGCACGATGATTTTGGACACAACTCGTCCTGATACCTTCGAGAGCCTGTACTCGAGCATTTGTGGCGAGCCCCGACGTTTATCTGGCTCGAAGAGCCACGAGGATAAGGAGATCATTGAGAAGAGATTGGAGGAGATTCGAAAGAGCCAATCCGCTCTCTACCTGGTGATCCTCGACGTGAAAAAGCACTCGGAGTTCGTCGCGGACACGAGTATCGTAGAGACCTGGTTGAGGGACGTGCGAAGGGGTATGCAGGATACCCTGGAGCACAAGTGCCTGAAAGACAGCTCTCCAGAGGACGGACCACTGTTGCTCGCCTGGATGCTAGCGAATTACGCTATTGAGCCTGAAAATTCAGAGACACTGAACCAGTTTCGACCTTTTGGGGTTCGTGCTGTTCACCTAGACGTCTTCAGGTACCTCCACAGTCTGGTTGACACCGAAATGGTTAAAGAGGAGACTAGATACGCCCAGATTGTTCGAGGAAGTGTTTACAATTTGCTCTCTCTCTTGTGTTCATTCATGGATGAGGAGAAACTCAGTAGCTTCGATGGAATTTTCGATGCGGTGGCATCAGTCCTCCGATGTCCAGAAATCGCAGCTGATTTCTGGAGGGATAAGGATGAAGAGGGAGGCCTCTGGCCCCTCTACCACAGGGCAGCTGGACTTTTTCCTTATCGATTCGAACTCCTCACGATCGTTGCCAATGGATTGGCAGCTGCCTCTCCCTCCAGTGCACAGAGAATTACCCAGAAACTGGAAAATCTTACCACTCTCACTCTTCAGGTGCCAAGACACCTCAACACCATCATCTCGAGGACATCCACTCAGGGTCTAGCTTACCGTCCTTACAAGGGTGACTGTACCCTCCACAGAAATGACTTTGAAATCCCTGAGAACTGTGAGAAAATTGTATTAGATGGGGATCTCAGTGATTCAGAAGTGATTCTCTTCAAGATCAGGGGAAAATATGGAGATGCATTTCATCATCGAATTGAACAGCTCTTTGGACATGCGGGTGGTGGACTGATGAATGTCAGTGATCTTCAGACTAATTTACTGGAGAATATTGCCGAGGGTTTCAAATTACTCAATTCCATACTCTCTGCTGATCTAGACATACCCCCAGGGATGGTGATCCCCACAGAATTGAGTCTGGAAATAATAAACAGATTTGCATATCCAGTTTTACCGAGGAATCTTTACAAAATTGTTGCCTCGTGTCTACAAGTCACTTCGCGGCTCGTTCTCAAATACCCCGAGGACATTTTATCGAGGATGAGGGTGGGGGTCTATCCAAAATTCAATACTGGCTTTCAGGAGGTTGTGGAGTTGGCCAAGGCCTCCTCCTTCGATGGTGGATTAATCGCCTCCTGGTTATCGGGAATTGAAACGATTGAGCATCGATATCCTGTGTTGAACGCTTATCTGGACACTCTATCGAATTATTTAATTGCAAAACACAGTACAGAAGTCATGGAGAACGTGGAGATCCCAGGGATGGTGTTCCTTCTCCAAGGGGTCCTCCCAAAACTCGACTCCTGGTACTTTACCTCGGAATCCGAGAGAATTGATCTCTGGTTCAAGTCGATGTTCTGCATTCATCGAGTGTTGGATGCAAATTTATCGAAGAACGAACCGAGGCAGAGGCTTCAGCTTGTGGTTGCTTACAGTCTGCTGTACCTCGAGCCGAGGCACGCCCTGCTGAAGCTCATTAGGACAGGTGAGAGAAATCTGAGGAGTAAAATGATGAACGAGACTGATTGGATAAGTGGAAAAGGCTTCAAGATAATTAAAAGTGTGCAGCTGGCTCTGTCCCTCGTCAATCGATTGCTCATGTTTAGAAAAAATTTGGGATTGAGTCACGACGAGAGATCTCCCCTGGAGGTGGCACTGTACACCTCCCCATCCCTTCCCAATGCTCTTCTCATTGTTCCAACGATCGTTAATTATCTTTACCTTGAGTTTAGTCCAGCCCTCCAGGCGATGGCAGTGAGACTGCTGAAAAAATTCGCCCAGGGTTTCTCCATGTCTCTCCTCGTGTGCATGGGAATGGATGGTACTGCCATCAGGGGGACCTTCGCCTCGAGGCTCATGTCCCCCACGTGCTCGGTTGAAGTTAAAGTTGCTATCCTGGAGCTCGTTGCTGTCTGCCTGGAGAGACAACCAGGACTCACAGAAGCTCTCTTCAATATCATGCATGAGGCTGAGCAGAAGAGGATCTTTCCCAGGCCAGCTGATCAATTTCTCACCGAGGGATGCAGTCAATTTCTCGATTTATACCTCAAAAGAATGCATAACGAAAAGGAAATCGTCTGCGATCGGCTCTATGACAATACTATGAATTTATTAAGGGCAATGTGGTACAATAGAAACGTCATCCTCGTGAATTTTTTTCGGAAGAGAGATAAATTCTGGACCCAAGTGTTCTCCCCATTGTTCAATCCCCTCATTCGAGGCTCTAGGGGTTATGCCCACCTGATTGACATCGCAACCCTCGAATTATTCGAGTCACTACCGACATCGAGCTCCGAGGACGATTTCACGAAAAATCTCGAGAAATTACTGCACAAGGACGACCACTGGGAGAGAATAATCGAGTATATTTTAGTGAATGTGCCGGTTTCTTCCGGGGATCCGGGAAAGTTTGATCACGTGGAGGCACCTCTGTACGAGGGAAACGTCGAGGCGTGGTACCACTTCATCGTAACTCTGACGGACGCCAAGATATCCAGTGAATTATTATCGAGAATGGCACCTACCAGAATTCAGTTCTTAATAAAATTGACACTTGAGTCGCTCTCATCGAGAATTAAGAAAACCTCTGACATCAGTGACGCCAGAGTAACGATGCTACTTGCTTCCCTAGCCCTCAGGTGTGTCTACACCTGGAGGGAAAAATGCGTGGAGGAGGCTGGAGCGTTTACAGAGAAAATCGTCCAGCTGATGGAGGACATCTTTCACTCGTACTCAGCCTATGGTGTACCCCTACGAAGAATATTAATTTCATTACTCCTGGGATGCATTCAACTGGTGAAATCTCATCTCTCAGAGGACCGATCCAGTCTGGAGTACCTCCTGGTGCACTCTTGTTTATTATCCAACATTGAAGTTCGTAAACTGGGAGAAAAAGTGAAGGAGACGAGGGAGACCGGGCATAATCCCGAGGAAGAGGATCACGACCATCTGGAGGGAACGAAACCCTCGATTACACCGAGACCTCGTCAGGAATGCACTCCAGCAATTCTCACTATCAGTATGGTGACGTATTTGCTGCGTTGTCATCCTCTGAAGCAGTCGCCCAAGTACGCAGGGAGATCCAGCAGTCTTCATCTTCGTCAGATGGTACCACAATTGATGAATTGCCTCCACGAGACCCTTCAACTTCACAAATTCGTGGACTTCAGCAGAGCTGCATTGGAATTCCTCGGGACAATTGCTCGTTCTCCGTATTACAATCCCTGTCCAAGACCCATTGATGATGAAGAGTCCATTGCGAAGCTCTGGCTGGGACTGGTGCCACCACAAGTTCTAGGAGGGAGCATGCTGGAGTCCCTCTACGATGACAGGGCGAATGTAGGCCAGTGGAGGTGTCAGGACTGGTGGCAGATCTACTCTCTGGGTCTGGAATTTCTCACTGGACTCGTAACTAATGGATCGAGCAGTGATCAACCTAGCATTCCACCGACCAATGTCACTCCCATCATTCTGTTTCTTGGCTCTCACGAGTTTCAATTAACAGAAGTGGCTACACTCCTCAGACATACCGCAGATCCTCTGGCTATTGACCTGGTGCAGTCCCTGGTGGCTCTCATCTCAGCTTTGACAGGACAAAAATCAGTGTGGAATGTCATTCAACCGAGTGTCAGAGACGGACTCATGAAATGCATGTATTTGATATACGACTCGACCGTGAACCTGTTGCTTCGTCCTCGTATTCTCAAATTTATCATCGATGGGGTGAGAGTGGAGAGCGCCGAGGATCTCCATTTCTGTGATGAAAAACCCCCCAGCAATGAGCTCAAACTCCTGGTTAATAAATTGATCATCGTTAACTGGTGGTGTGCGCAGTGTTTCCTGCGATTTTCACCTCGACTCAATGCCCTGGTGGATACTATTTACACTCAAGACTTCTGGGATACACCCCTAGCTGAAATGAATTTCGGTCCTCCCCAGATGTCCATGAGCTCAGGGCCCAGTCTCACCTATGGCACAATTATAAGTTCCACCCAGTTATTCACGCAGGCATTGAATTGTCAATTGATTGTTGGACCATCTGCAGGCGCTCAGGCTTCCGAGGGAATAGATTCGGCTAAACGAGAGTGGGAGAGAGCTACACCAGAAAAAGTGAGGAAACTTCAGCCAAAGGACTTGAAGAGAATTCTCAATCCCCAGTTATCAGGATATGTTTCTGGTCCCGAGGTGCTGGGACATCCCAGGCTCCTGCGAAGGCCCTACGATCCTCTAATCGTGGAGAATACAATTTTATCGAGAGCAACATCTTTTGTTCATCACAGCGGACGTCACGTTTCCAGCAAAAATGGTCAGAGTTCTGGGCCGGGGAACACTGGGCAATTGACCCCATCAGGGAGAAGTGACCGGACTGATGCCAATCCATGGTTTTCATCCATGAATCAGAACAACTCTAGGCTGGCACTGGAGGTGAATTTAGTGCTCGTTTTGTGTCAGACTTTGGAGGGAGTCAAGAGTCCCAGACTGGCCTTGAGGGATCGTCAGCTGATTGCCAGAGAAACTGCCAATGAGATTGGAGTGTTCTTTGAGTTCTTGGAGCAGAGGGCGACTGGACTTAGTGAGTGGGACATCGAGGGTGCACTCGTGGGGGTGGGACTCTGGGATTCTACTGTGAGGGCTGTGAAGGCTAATTGTGGCACAGGACCCTTGATTGTCAGGCTCAAGGAGGGCTCTACCATTGGAAAAGTGCCTGTTGGCTCCATCGATCATGATCCTCCAGAGGCAACGAGTCGTGAGGCCATTTCTCTGAGGCTGGAGGATCGTCTCGAGGACGACGTCTTGACCACTGGTGCATTCGTCTCTACAACCTCGGGCATTCGATTTTTATCCTTAATTGGAAAATTATTCAAGTCCATGCTGGAGTCACTGGACTCTGCACAGTATGGGTAGTGCAAGTCGATCGGAATATTTTTCTATTCCTTCGACGTCGTACGGTTGTCATTCGATTTTTTTAATTGATAGAAGTAAAGAAATTTTCAACACACATCAACTCGTTTGTGGTTTTTTTTTGCTTTCGCCAAAGTCATTGGCTTTTCTATTCGTCATTATCTATTATTCTAGATTCTAATAATAATATTTATCTTTTAGGATACAGTAGAAAAATATAATTCAAAGTGCTAAAGAATATTATGCCTCGGTTTCTCATTCCCCCTGATCTTTGCTGTTTTGTGGTTTTTTTTTTTCGTATTCTGCGATTATTCGGGGGTTTGAGGATTATCGTAGAATCGGCTTTTGAGATTATTCTAACAAGTATTTTAATCAGTACTGAAGGTGGGCTCAATGGAGTGAGATATTTCGAAGATACTACTTTGTGGATGAGAAATATAGAGAAATTCGTATTGAAATTTCAGTAAGGTAAAATAATTCGAACTTTGCATTTTAAAATCGTTTGATTTTCAATTTCTCTCTTTTCTCAATGAATCCAAAAGAATTAGTAAAATGACTTGTCTCTCTCCACCTGGCCCACACCCCTCCAAAATCCACAACAAGTTAATAAAAAAATTGAATGAATCAGTGAAAAATTCGTCAACAGTGTCAATGGATTTTTATAAACTTGTGTAAAACACAATACGTGAACAATGATTCAATTATTTTTTTCTCATCTTCCCTTTTTTGAATAACTGATGGCAGCGGCGGAGGTAGTGAGTCCAAAAGGACTGTCCAACAATTTTTAATTCACTCTTCGAGTCATCACTCAAATAAAATTGATGCTAAGGCGGTAAATGAGGGGAAACCGTGTCAGATGATGTTGAAAATTCGTGGGGATGATTTGGGGGTGTGGAATTTATTGGGAGTTCGGAAGAGGGAGTGAAGGGTGTGGGTGATCCACTGGACGATTTTGCTGGGGGTGGAAGGGGTGGAAGGGGTGGTGGAGGTAAAATGGAGAGTGGAGATGACGGAGGGAGACTTGTTGGAGCTTCAGCAACACCCACATCACTTCCCAGGGCCGATGGATCTTCACTCCCCTGATTATCCCACAATTCTGATTTTCCCTCGTGATTGTTGGACAGATTTGCACTCGTACGCTGGCGCTTCACATCGCCGTGGAGGAGGCAATTGACATTGGGGGAGCTGCTTCGATCTCGCACTCCCTCCTGCTCCTCCAGGAAACGATCCATGTAGTCCCTGCTTAACATTTCGGATAACACTCAGTTGATTTAGGAATGTCTCATTAATTTTCACTCGGTACAGGCCATCATTGTGAGTCAAAATTTGGAAATTTTCAGTCGAAGAAATTAGAATAAAAAAAAATTAATGGATACTTACGTTATACCAGGGTGCAGTGCGTATTTTTTCTTTTCAAGTCGAGCTTTATACGTGAATATATCGTGTCTTTCCGTTTTTTTCCAGAGGTAGTAGAATTGCACGAGTTCACCAACCGATCTCGTTCTTACCTGAATAAAATAATGAGATAGTCGAAAAAAAAAATCTACTTTTTTAAATTCAATTAATTAAATTCGAATAAAAAAATTATTACTTTGTTCTTCTGAATGAGATGAAAATCTTTTCCATAAGTCCTCAGCCCAGACTCGAAATTATGACACTCCTCCTCCGACCAGAGACTGATAGCATCGATAGGAGGAAGTACATTCATCCTTCTCCTCCTGAGTGCCTCCTCGAGATTGTACCCACACTGGAGCAGTAGATAGAGAGCCTGCTCGTCGTCTCTGACGTGTGCTCCAGCTGGCAACGATGTGCTCTTATTTGAGGGCAACTGTGCGCGTTCAAGAAATTCCTCGGTCTCCCTCTCAGGTATAAAGCTTGGATTCCAGAGTATTTTATCCTCATTCTCATAAGGCAGCGCATCGTCGTATCGACAAAGGCCTTCAGGAATAGTTGCCTGATAATCACTGCCAACCATAATAGTCTTCTTCCACTCCTCCTCGTCCGGGCTGTAATCGCAGTCGTCATCCTCCTCCTCGCTCTGAGGACGTGACACACTCCTGAGAAGCCTTGAGGATCCTCCACCACCACTTCCACTTCCTCCACCCCCAACAGCATCACTAGCACCAGGAACTGTAATACCTGGTGCCCCAGTGCTCTCGCTGTCCTCACTGTCATCCTCCTCTTCTTCATCCTCGTAATTTATCTCCTCGTCAGCCACCAGTGTAGGATTATTATCGTTAGTCATTTCCACTTCACTCCCTGGAGGATTTTTCACTGGAATTCCATCCCCTGGGGCTTCAACTCGTCGTGCTACACCTGCAGACTTTCCAGTCGTACCCAAACGCTCAGCCTCTTTCTCTTTCACCAGCTCTGAGTAGAATTGTCGCAAACTCGGTTGTGAATCATCGTCCTCGTACTCCCCCTCGTCCTCGTCCTCGAAATCGTCACCCTCGTTGTCATTTTTCTCTGATGACTGGAGAACTGGATCGGCATCATCTTCTTGGGCCAGAGGTAGAGGATCCGAGCTGTTGGAGTCTGGGGACGTGCGACCGTAGTATTTCGCCAGGAGCTCCTTCAGGGGCATGTCGCCTTCCTGAATTCCACGGTAAAACTCAGTTAATGAAATTGTTATCAAAAAGACAACGACCAGAAAATACCTTCTGAAGATTGGAGAGTTCATTGTGTGAGTCCTCGCTTCCCTCCATTGCCTCCTCCTCGTCCAATGTCCTCTCGTCGTCAAAATCGTTGACAATGAGATCTGATGTGGGTCCAATATTGTAATTCCTCTCTGATCTAATCATCAAACCCGTTAGAAAAAAACAAACCATAATTATAATTGAAACAAAAATAATGATTTATTTCTCGGAATTTGCTATTCCAACCAAACAAATACCAGAAAGGTAATTTTCAAGTAACGATTGCACTAACTCAAAGACTTGTTCGAGAACATGCTCATTGTTCTCCCGACAATTTTCAAAGACCTGGTAACGATATGTTTACCTCCTGGAGCAGCCGTTTCCAGTCATTCTCCTGGTGATAGTCCTCCCACCGCCGGCGGGAGCGGCACCACCACTTGTCCTGGAGGATCTCGAGTCCTGGAGCATTTTCGGAGGAATCAGCAGCGCAAAATAACGTCAGCTGTTCGTCCAAAACGATCATAGCAAAATCTGGGAGTTCAATTTACCCCCAAACACTTCCACCCTCTCACCCCCCAAAAAACGTCGGAATTCCTTTGTATGCAATAGCTTGTTTATAGCCGAAGGAGACTACACATTGAAAATAATTATCACTCATCAACTCCCCACCCCCCAAACACCACCAGTTTATTCCAAACGTTAATTAATCACAATATTCCTTTTACTCGTTGAAAAAAACATTCACCAACTTGTGGCTAGAATAATAGCGCGGGGAACGCTTTCCCATCGATTCATTGTGCTTCCTCTCACTCGCATCGAACATCACGTAGGACCTAACCATTGAATAAATGGGTCATACTTAGACAAGGTATTGCGTTCTTTTTTTTTTCGGAGAATTCAATCGTCCACTGCACTTCACAAGAGGGTGCTCTAGCGTCGCGATTTTCTTGGAAAATTCACCTTCTGGATGCACCAGCCAATGGGACATCACCATTACCTCTGGCATTTGTCATTCTATTTGCTGATTGGTGGTGAGATGCTCAAGGAAGTTGGGTCAGGGTGGGGATGGGACAACTTCAAGTTGATGAGGGGGAGTGAAGTTAACAAAGTTTCGTGGGTGACCGGATTTTACTTCTCAAGTTTATATTCGTTATTGTCCGTTATTATCTGGTGATTATCTATCAAAGGGACCGATGGGCCTTATGTAGGGGTTGTAATTGGGATTGGATGATAATTATAAGGGAATCATGTTGGAGCGGATTGAGATTAGTGAGTAATAAAATGCAAGGGATTTGTTGGTGATTTTTTGGAGTTTCAAAAAATTTAATGATTTTGCTGCAGGTGTCATTCCTAATGATTCGAGGCACGAGGAGACGATCATTCTGATTACTGAGTGTTTGGATAATCTCAGGACCGCAGCTTCCCATATTTTTCAAGGGATTGACGATCGCATCGCCGGGTACAGGAGCAGGTAAGGGATTCATTTCATAAATGGATTTTTCAAATGAGTGATTTCAAAATTAATTCGTCATTGGATTAATTGGGTTTTTTTTTATTGGAATACTAGAGATTTGCCACATTTTTTTCATTTTCAGATTATCAACAATAAAAGCAAGAACTAATAAAATAGAAAGGCAATTGAGTAATCTGGAGAATACGATGAGTATGAAAGCAGTGAAAATGTACTCGGACGCGAAATACCCGGCGTACTCGACGTATCAAGAGTACCAGACGATAATTGACACAGGAATCTCACAGAATCATCCAGAAAGTCGAGGTACATCGACTCTCCTAGACGACCGAAGACGAAAGCCCCTAGAGTCTGCTCAATCCCGATCAAATTCGAATTACTACTCTCCAGAATTAAATTTGAAGGAAAAACTACAATTTTATTACGTGATGGGGAAGTCATTGCAAAAAAAATCGGGAGAGTCCTCACACAAGTTGAAAATTGATAAAGTCTCGTCAGTAAGTGCCCTGCTGATCAATGAACCTAGTCAAGAGGGCCTGGAGCAACCGGTGTCCTCCAGGGGAAAGGGCGAGGAGATGCAGGATGCTCCTGACTCCATTGGCCAGCCCTGGAGATCGGATATCGAATCTCCGTCTTATCTGTATGCTCCGATGTTAGGAGAGGTTCCCCAGATAAACGTTCCAGCAATTTTGCCAGACCTCCCAGGGATCGTCGACGACGAAAAATTCGTCCTGGACCTGAGCTCGCAATCTCCAATCGCCCCTTCGTCAGCAGTGACCTCTCCCACCCTGAGAATCGATCTTCCAGATACGGCAATAGCACCTGAGATTCCAGAGACCCGGGAAAAGGAGTTGCAAGTGGATTCACCAAATCTTCCGAGCATCGGAGAGACTGCAGCCCAAAGAGCCCCATCTCCACCACCTCCACCTCCTCCCCCGCCTCCACCCACACTACCAGAACCTCCAGTAAGTGCTCCAGCACCTCCACCACCTCCACCTCCTCCTCCACCATCTGCTCCAGAGGCTCCTGCTGCTTCAGAACCGAGGATCATTCCTAAACCTCCAGTTGTAGCGCCAGCAGACGATAGAGGAAATCTCATGGCTGCAATTCGAGCCGCTGGTGGAGTAGGAAAAGCCAAATTGAGACAAACAACTTCCATCATCGAACAGAATGAGGACAGATTCTCCTCGGCGTCCGTTGGCGGCGATCTGATGGCTGATCTCCATGCAAAATTGGCTATGAGGAGGAAAGCCATGACGGGAGGAGCCGTCGGAGCTCTTGAGAGAATTTCGAGACTCATTCCACCTCCACCGAAACCTAATGAAGCTTCTGATAGAAATTCAGCTACTAGTGAATGTGATTCGCAGAATGATAATGATGACTGGGAGGAATAGTTTTTCAAAGAAAATATATTGTGGCAATCAATAGTCATGAATTTTTTATTCCTATCCTTTTTCCTTATTATTTTCTGCATCGATTTCAAATTTTTATGTCGTGAAGATTAAAATTCAATTATTAATAAAAAATTATTCAGATTATGTAGAAATTTATGAGTTTATTAAATTCGATTATTGTTCTTATAATTTTCGATTTTTTTTCGCTCGGTGTTTTTTTTTTTCTAAAATCGAAAAATCGAATTGTCATTTATTTTTTAAAATCGTCATTTGAATTTACCGGGCAAATATGTAAATACATTGAGGGACGCATGCGTAGATGTTATTCCAATCTGTAACCTGCACATAATAATCGTAAGAAGTTGAATGAAACTCACTGCTGTTTCAGCAGTCCATATAATTTCTTTTTCGCTCGAAATTATTAATTTATAATAGAACGATTATGTCGGACCCCGAGGATGATTTCATGTGCGAGGAGGAGGAGGACTACGGACTGGTAAGAATAGCATTTACCTGGGGCAAAATATTCGCCGGTCGGTTGCAATGTCAAATTGGAGGTTAGACGGTTTTGACAAATTATCGAGATTGAAAACAATCAACATTTTTTCCCTGTGGTAGATGAAAAATCCTTATCGCCGTCGTCACGCAGAATTGCTAATGAATTTAATTATTCAGGGACTTTACGCAATTATGCGTTCGATTTATAAACCGAAAGAATGAACGCTGGCTCGGTGTGATCAGAATGATCAGAATTAATTGTTTCCAGGAGTACTCGGAGGATTCAAACTCAGAGCCTGATGTGGATTTGGAGAATCAATACTACAATAGTAAAGCACTGAAGGAGGATGACCCTAAGGCCGCCCTGGCGAGTTTTCAAAAGGTTCTTGATCTCGAGAATGGGGACAAAGGTGAATGGGGATTCAAGGCTCTCAAACAGATGATTAAGATAAACTTTAAGCTGGTGAGCTCTAATTGAATTGTACCCGTGGTGTTTTTAACAATTTTAAAACGGTGAAAACATAAAACTGTTCCAATAATTTGTCTTCATTATTCAGAATAATTACAAAGAGATGATGGCGAGGTACAAACAATTGTTGACGTACATCAAAAGTGCTGTCACGAGAAATCACTCTGAGAAATCGATAAATTCGATTTTGGATTACATTAGCACCTCGAAAAACGTAAGGCTTTACGATTCGATAATTTTTCGGAGTCGATGACAGCGAGTTTATCGAGTTTTCATAATAATTTTCTCTCTTCAGATGGAATTGTTGCAAGATTTTTATGAAACCACCCTGGATGCTCTCAAAGACGCTAAGAACGACCGATTATGGTTCAAGACAAACACGAAGCTGGGAAAATTGTACTTTGATCGATCAGATTTTAATAAATTAGCGAAAATATTGAAACAATTACATCAGAGTTGCCAGGTAACTGAGAAAAAGTCAAAGTGTTACCATCAAATTCGATAATTAATTAAAATTTTGCAGACTGATGATGGGGAGGACGATTTGAAGAAGGGCACACAACTACTGGAGATCTATGCCCTTGAAATTCAGATGTACACAGCTCAGAAGAACAATAAAAAATTGAAGACACTGTACGAGCAGAGTTTGCATATTAAGAGTGCCATTCCACATCCACTCATTATGGGCGTTATAAGAGGTATCTACAAAGGGCCTGAACTTTCATAAGATTGTTATTTTTTATTTCTAAATATTTTTAGAATGTGGGGGTAAAATGCATTTGAGAGAGGGGGAGTTTGAACGGGCGCACACGGACTTCTTCGAAGCTTTCAAAAATTACGACGAGTCGGGCTCCCCGAGGCGTACGACGTGCTTGAAATACCTCGTTCTTGCCAACATGTAAGTAATTTAATATCCCTTAATGAGGTGACAGAATGAGCTGAGTCGTTTCCATTTTGAAAATAAAATGGATTGAATGAATTATAACATTGAATTTTTATGTTTCTCTCTCCCTCTGAAGGTTAATGAAGTCGGGAATAAATCCCTTCGACTCCCAAGAGGCAAAGCCTTACAAAAACGACCCAGAAATATTAGCAATGACGAATCTGGTCGTCAGTTATCAGAATAACGACATCAATCAGTTCGAGTTAATCCTCAAGCAAAATAGGAATAACATTATGGACGATCCATTTATCAGAGAACACATTGAAGATTTATTACGTAATATTCGAACTCAGGTATTTTATCGAATATTTATGGGTGAATGATTAATTATTTCTGGGAGAATCGGAAATTATTTGGATATAATGAATGATTGTTGCAGGTGTTGATCAAGCTCATTAAGCCTTACACACGGATTCATATACCTTTTATCAGTAAAGAGTTGAATATTGATGTTTCGGAGGTGGAGAGTCTCCTCGTGTCTTGTATTCTGGATAGTACTATTCGAGGACGTATCGATCAGGTAAGAATACATTCTGCGATTTACGGAGAAATTTTATAACTGAAGGGGCGAATAAATTGTACAATAAATGGAATTTCAGGTGAATCAAGTTCTCGAGCTGGACAAAAAATCCCTCGGCGCTGCTCGCTACAATGCCCTAGACAAATGGACAAGTCAACTTCACTCACTCCACCTGGCTGTGGTAAACAAGATGTCCTAAGTTGAACTGTGACTCAAAAAACATTAGCTATTACCACTGTGAATACGAAATGAGCTCCAGTTAAACTCTGACATCCTCATCTAAATTCAAGAGCTAAATAATAACGAGAAGGGTGAGGGCAAGAGAATAATGATAAATAAAATTCAGCGTGATATTTTCTACTTAAAGAAGGAAAAAGCGAAAGAGGAAAATTTAAGAAACATACGTCGGCTGAGTGAACCTCATGAGATCAATAAAACCTGTTCTTTCGATTTTAATTAGTGAGACTGTAATTTATTTTTACCACTGGCTCGAGAAATTCATCTCTACGACTTTATTGACTCTTCAACTCCTTCATTCCCTTTTTTTTTACACCGACTTATTTCAAGAGTTACGAAAATGTCTCAATCTTTTGCTTTTCGAGAACTTCAATTTTCTACTTTAACGTTTCAAAATCTTTTCTATCATTTCCAAGGAAAATTGGAGAATTGAAAAATCAGTAACTTGTGACACAGACGGGAATGTCGAGACCTCAGCTTTTGCTCGGTTAATCCATAGATTTGTTCTCGTCTCCTTGTGTTTCCCTTACACCCTCCACGTGGAAGATGTAAATCGGCGACTGTTGGAAATTGGATAGAGACACTGCGAGGTGTGTTTTCAAGGATTGTTATTCAGAACGCGTGTGCGCCTGTGTAAACGTTGGTTAACCCATACCCAGCAACACGGTATAATTCCAGGTTGTCTGGAAAACAAGAATGGTAAATTCATTGCCTCGGAATTAATTCTTCAGTGGATACACGACATTCGGTTTATTTTCCAACTCCCTTGGATTTTCCATGGTTCAATCGTTATGCGAAGAAATCTCATTTTATTTCCTACCGGAGATATTTCTTTGTTATTGTCAAGGGATGACATCAAAGAATACGAGTTAAATCCCCCCTCTGCGCCTTGGGAGAATAAGTGGTTCCAGGATAATGGAATCTGCCTCTGAATTCAACCAATATTTATGATTCAACAATCTATCCCAATGCTCTTGAATTATTAAACTTATTACCTGGGGTCCACCTTTTTATATTCACCCACAGCATTATTAGAAATTAAATTTTTTCCCGCCGGGGAAAAGATGAATTACTCATTTTGGAAGACTAATTATTTATCGTTCATGAACTTTACGCAAGTTTTAACTTTGAAGCCTGAGAATTACTCCTAACTTACCCGTTTCAACAATACCATGTGCGCACCTTAAAAAATTTCTTTATTTCACGAGAAAAAAAAAACGGGAAAAATGAAAATAAAATAATTATTTCCAATCAATAATTCGAACTGAATAAAAAATTCATGGAAAATCTCAGGCGTTATAAATTGTCTTCGTATCTTCGATCCCAGTGTAAATCATTAACAATTTATACGCATCGATATGAATTTACAATAAATTTCGAATTTGACTCTACAAATTTGGTTTGTGCCAACAGCTGATGCCCTCCAGAGTCTCCAAACCCGATAAATTCCACCCCAGATAATCTTGTATATCCAATAAGTTCGTAAATCATCGAGGATAAACTACCCCAAGATAATTTTATTCCTCCCCCAACTGAGTTAAAAATGCGTCAGTCGTAATCGCGAAGCTCTTCCCCTGAAAGGGCACCCCGGACACTTTTCCCTTGTGAATGGGATGTCGAAGGGCTACACAAAAGCAGAGGTGAGAGTAATACACAGACCAGAGTGTTCTCACTTCCATTTGCAAATGGAGGACAATTGTTCTAACCGTTTGTCTCGAGTTCTCTCGACTCGGTGCAACTGGCAACGGCTATCAGCCTAATTGCAATATACGTGGAGCAATAGACATTTCGCCAAACCTCCCATTGTGCCAAAGAGACCCGGAAGACTGAGCTTACACCAGATATCAGTGTGATTTTCCTCCTGATTCACCTCATCCCCACGTTTTGGGGGATAAAAATACCCCCATGAGTCCAATCCACACTCCAAAATTTATATTAACAAAAAAAAAACTTGAAAAAATACGGCCAATTTGTTTTGTATATATTCTCAATATTTTCCTGATCATTATAAAATTTCTCTCCATTTTTTTAAACGAAGCAATCTAATTATTTATTTTCATCTTCAATTTTTTAATGTTTAGGGATGATATCGAGTGAGACATCAGCTGTATTTCCTCGCATTCGGTAAATTTTCGTGAGAAAATAAAATCCTCGAGACAGGTGAGGCATTTTTCTCAGACAGCAGACGATTTTTCATGTATTGTTCTGTCTTTTCGTCGGTTAATACTGGATAGTCCCCACCTCCAAGCCCTATCTACCCAGAGAACCCAGGAAAAGCTGTCTGTCAGTTTTTAACAGAGACAACATATATCATAAATTCACTGGAAACATAACATATAGGTGGAAACAACCCCGAACATTCGTCTTGTACGGCTTAAGTTTGGACATTTGATGTAGATACTCTTGTCGGATTGTTTCCGGTGTTTGAAAACCATTGGATTCCCGAATATCGGTGATCAATTGTCATTATCCCAGATAATTCGCCACAAACCCCAAAAAACCGAGAAGAAATCACTCATTCCCGTCAGTTCCATCGATTTATCTCGCGAATCACATCTCAACTTCAAGATCTCACCATTATAAAATTGAATTAAATTCAAAATCGCATTAAAATTCCATTCCCTCCAAGATCTGACATACCGAAACTGCAAATAAATTATCCGCAAATATCTCATTACAAATTTCCACTTATTCCACGTGAAATATGAATAATTTTTATTCCAGTACTCGCAATTTTTTTTTAATCACTTTATTTGCAGACCGTAGGAGTTCATTGGAGGAATGGTTACCCCTCGGTTAGTGTCTGGGATATTCCGTCAAGTTAAAAAATGAATAAACATAAGCAAGATAAATGCACTGGTATTTGTGGAATTCCCATCGGATGAAAGAATTCTAATCCCCAACACTTTCTCGGTTCCCATGCAAATATTATTCGTGAGCCATTCTCATGACAACCTCGTATTACCCCATGATTTATAAATACCTCCTCCTTCCCGCCCCCTTGCCACCCAACCCACCAGTAAAAACTGAACTATTCATCTTCACTGTTGATAAATACAGACGTGTATGTACAGCCTTTTGGTGTTTATCTATTTTTCTGTGACGATATAAATTAAATTGTACGGTGGGCGGTGGGTGGATTTGACCAATGAGCGACGGGTTCTGCGAAACCAGGAATATATCAGCCTCAAACTGTAGACGTTTATTTACCATCGAGTTAACTCGGAATAGAGTTGCCCAGTGGTGTCAATAGATATCTACAACACTTTGTGATAGTGTAATTTCTGTCTGTGTGAGGACATACGAGTGGGGAAGTGGCCTGTTATAATCCAGGAGTGATTAACGTCATCGAGTGTAGTTTGCTTTGTAGATAACACGATGGTGCTCAATTAAATCTACAGTGGTTAATGGGTAATTGAAAATTTTGATCGATTTAAGTGAGTGGATTGGGTACTGTTCAGCTCTGTTGAATTCGTTTGCGCATTTCACGAAAAGGTATTCAAATCAATTCAATGATATATTTTTTTCGATTGATATTCATTACGACGATTATATTTATTAACTTTTGATATTTTTATTTCAGATGATTGATATATTTATTTCTGATAAATATTGATTAGAGTTGATGCAGTGGCTGATGGAAAAAAATATTGAGTGACTCTGGATAATGGGAATAGAAAAGTTTGAGGAATAGAATGACGGGATTGGTTGACAGATTCGACGAGACTCAATTACAGGGGTAGTTTCCGTCAATCGAGTAAATATCGTGCAATCTGATTCAATCGGACATAGACTGGAAATCTCCCCGGATTTCAATCGACTCCACCACATCACCAAACTCGGATACATCCAGGGACTCCAGATGTCCTCTTGGTATATCTTCTCCATCGCTTGTACATCCAATCCATTTCTCTTTCCTCTTTTCCACACATTCATCCCAATGAGATGATTCCCATCCCCAAACACTCACCATTTCCAGATATCTCACCATCTCAAAACTTTCACCCCTCGATAATTCTGTATATTCAGGGCGTACGTGACAGCCTCCGAGATTTCTCTCCGTCCTGGTGTTAACCATATACGCAGAGAGATTATTACAGAATTACATGCTCGGTTATTCTGCGAATGGCGATGAGATTACACTCGCCATCGGTTTCAATGTTTGAGAGGGAAATATTTGATTACGACCATATCGAAATCTATTCGTTATTGGTTACCAAACTTCACCCCAATAAAGTACGTCGAACAAATAAGTTTATTTAAATATAACGAGGGAGAGGATATTTTTTATTTCAAGTTTATTTATTTGTTGTATAAACACTCTGGGTTGTTCATTTAAAAAATTGAAAATTGTTAAGGTATTTATTGAATGTCGTAGATATTTGAGGGATTGGCAATTTTCAGAGTGAAGGGATGATTTTTTCAGACATTTTTTAGTTTGATTGAATAAATTGTTGCTGTGGAGTTGATAAACTATTATTCGATTAGCGGAATTTCGTTTGCGTAACAGTATTTTATGTAAAAATGAAATTTTACTAACTATTTTCGCAGACAGGCTGCTGTGATGTGAATTTTTATCGATGCAGCTTCACAAACTTCGGGACATTGTTAAAAATAGCAGGTGAGTGCACACGGAGCTTTCAAATTGATAACGACATTACCGATGTAGTTCTCCAACTCCCGGAGATTCACAATTTTTAACAATGTATCTCCCAGCACATAAAACTCAAAGGGAATCTCGGTTCGCGAAAAAAAAAATCATTTCCTACACTCGATTTTAATTATGAATTCAAAAAGTTGAGGGCACGTGTGAAGAACCTCTTCATCCAGGAAACGAGAAAAATCGGTTTGTTAAATGAAATTTTATAATGACCTACAGAATTCGCAAAAACGGGATTATTTATTTTTCCACTGCATTCCCAAAATTAGTATGCACTTTGAAATGATTCATTATTAAAACAGAAAATGAGTCCGTCAGTCTCGTCATGAAAAATCAGATACTTTCCCTTTGATGAATTTCTCCTCACCTTCTCTCGCGAGACGATCGCGAAATAATCTGCGAGTCCGTTTGAGACTCAACTCTCATCATCACTCCCTTCCACCACCGCCATTTCCCGAAATACCAGAGAAACTGAACTTTATTTCAAGTATTCAAAAGTCTGGACTTGAAACTTTCATAAATCTCGAGTCGAGTGAAAACTTTCGCCTGAGGATTTTCCAAGTCTCAAGTTGATACTTTGAGGACTGGTAACCCAAGACTATGAGTGTCAGAATAATCTTTTCACTGAAATATTTTTGAAAAATGGTTTGAGATCCATAGCTCAGGTTTTCTTCTTCTTTGAGGTGCCAAGGACTCGGAAAATGCGATACATCATCTATTTGATACCGGAAAAATAAACACGTTCGTTAATGAAATTCATCAACTTATTTGTAGGCATTAGGATGTTTGCGACAGTGTGTTTGGAGGATGTTACGTCTATACATAGTCAAGCCCTGGAGTAGCTACTTCACAACGGATATACATAAGTCGGAGGGAGTGTACATGTCTGGCATACGTTGGGGCTCTTCCACTGCGTCATGTATTTCCTCCTCGCTCTTACTCCTGGGGCTTTCTCTCCTTGTTTTTTCATCTATTTACCTCTCGTTTCCTCTCCTGGTACTTCGGCAAATGCCTTACCCCGGGCGCTACTTAATATTGCATCGTATTACTGCGAGAGGCTCGTGTGGTAACACATTGTGCTGCTCTGTACTGCATCTACACCTGGAGTCATGCACTCAGTCATACACCACTTCGAGTCACATTTTTTTCATTAATATTATTGATCTTTACAACTGGAATCAAATTCAGGGGAAATCATCGGATAATGGACCGCGACTCGTATAAATCTCCGTAAATTTCCCGAAATTTCTATAAATGTTTTTACCCAGGAAAAAGTCGGGTTTTTTACGGGAATTTATTGAGGTATTTATTAATAAATAATTGAGCTTTTTCGGTGATTGGAATTTTTTTTAATACTAGCTAATTTATTTAAAAAAAGAATAGTTTATAGTGTAATTTTAGTCTTTCTGGAATTGCAGCCCGGGTAAAAAAAAAATTCTGGAAAACTTTTCAGAATTTTTTTTTTTAATTGAAAAAAAATCGTGAAGCAAAAAAATTTTTCCAAAATTTATTTTGGAAATTTTTTAAATTATTTTCTAGAAATTTTTGCGAATATAATTTTCTATTTTAATGATATTGTTGTTTTTTTAGTTTTTTCGATTTTTAAATATTCTCCAAAAATCCGCCATTTAAATTATAAAAAAAATGTTCCTATTGAAATTTTTGAAAAATGTTTCAAAATCTTTTCCAAAAATAAAATTGTTTTGTTTCCCGATTCTTTTGTCCATAAAAAAAAATACTGAAAAGTTTTCCCGAAATTTTTAAAAACTTTGAAAAAAATATTGCGATTACATTTTTTTTTTTACCCGGAAGGGGAAAGGAGGGGAAATGAGAATCGATTGCGCCGAGGTAATGGACAATTGCGAATTGTTGATCCTCACCCTCAACTTTCGAATATCAAAATACAACGGACTACCTGGGATAAATCTAATTCGAGCAGCGAAAGGGCATCTTTGAAATTCAAATTTTCATTTGAACCTCTCGATACCGCCCATCATTGAATTTCCCCAGAAATAAGTGAGAATTCGTGCATTTGAATTTCCAAATAATTTCGCAATATCAATCATCCTGGTTTTCCATAATGCTGAAAAAATGAGTCATTGATAAATTCAAAAGAAAAATTGACGTCAAAATTCATCAGTCAAAACGTGAAATTAAAAAAAAAACAAAATAATAACAATAAAAAATAAAAATCGCGGATTATTGGGCTGGTTTAATTGAAAAAATACAAGTGAATAAAAAAATGATTGAAAAATGAAAAAAAAGGGGTTGGTCGGGGTGAGAGGGTGGAGGTGGTGAGGAATGGGATAAGATAGGTGAGGCCTCGACGGGGAAGATCGTGCCTTGGGAGCCATACTTATTGAATATTAAACGGGTGGGGAAGACCCTGGGGTACAAATGAAGTAGGGGTGTCCTCTAGAGTGCCTCTTTGCTCTCGCCGACGAGACGAGAGATACGTGGAAGGGCACCAGTGAGGAAAGACCCTCCGAAGAGGTGGTAGTCGGGTTAAAACTCAAGGCATACTGAGGAACACTAAAACTACGCAATTCTCCGCTGACAAAAATTCCGGGGAGGGTAATAATATCGTAACCAGTCGGTGAGATTTTCCGTGGAAAAGACACCCCCGGGATTATCCGATTTTCCATTCGCTTCCGAGACAGATGTCTCCGATATCATTGCGACAATGTTGCCCGTACACTGCAGCCATTTTATTGAGTTGATAACACTCGTTTGGAGAATATTAAATTTCACGGACACTTGAGTAAGTTTCAGGAAAATATTTCCGATGATTTCAGAGGAACTCGCTGTCATTCATTTTTTTTTTATTTAAAAAATTGACAATTCTCATTAAGGGTTTTATTAATGATTTGGGGGATGGAATTCAGGGTTTAAATCATGGAGGATTCTCTCGATAGTTAATGGACGATGGGAACACCCGATAAGCCTCAGCACGCGTTGGAGAAGACATTGGAGAATCGAGAGTGCAAAAGCTCTCGTTTCTCCCGCCCAATGGAGTATAACCTGACTCACAATGCACCAAGTGTATCCTGTTTTCAGGGTACACCCCATTCCACCCCCTCCAGGTGGTACCCCATTGCATGCACTCTATTTCCCATGTTATGTATTGCAGTCGAGGAGCCGAAACTCCCTCGGGCGATAAATCATGCACGATGATATTGTCGTTTCGCATAATGCTCCATACCGCATCCAGCATCATCAGCACGCGCACCCTGTAAATTTACACCATCTACCATTACCAGAAAAAAAAAAAATTACCAAAATTTCCCCTGCCAATTAACTGAAAAAAATTCACCAGCCGAAAACAGCGATAAGTGATTTCCCCCCGAGACCGATTCACCGATTTTACCCAATATCGCAGAACTGGAGGGCCGGAGTGAATTTTTTCTATAAACATTTTTTATAGAAAAAAATGAGAGCTACAAAAGAGGTATTCATGAAAAAATCGGTATTATTACCCAATTTCCAGATATTGGCGAAAATTCAGCAATTAGTCGAGTGGTATGTGGGGTGCGTTCCACCTGCGATCTTTTGGAGATGGATTAACGGATTTTCGCGGAGTAATTGAAGTTCAGGGAGAGGAGAGGAAAATATGGTAGGTAAATAGGAATGATTTGAGGGTGAGTCTGGGGCCTTATTATGTAACGGTGTCACGTGCTGGGTACTGGATTACATTTATACTTCTGCCTTTTGCCGTTTCCCATACGTACTGCCATATATCGAGGAAAAACCCTGGGGAGCAATGCGCCAATACGTGCTTATATTGCCCTGTCTGGTTATTCTCACTTTCTTCAGGTTCCTCTTGCTGAGTACCGGTTTATCGGTCCAGTCATTTAACGACGTAACCACATTTCACAGAGCGTTATTCCATTTTTCTGGGGCTCTCCATCGAGGGTTTATCGAGTTATTGATGAGCTTTCATCGGTTCTCCTTGTGTTTTGAATTTATCCCGAGTATTGTTGAATCTGAAATGACATTAATTTGAATTTGCATAAAAAAATTTCATTTACCAGAACATTTGATCTTCAGCATGAAAGATTCAACGGAAATTAAAATCGATACCTTTAATTAAATCGAAGGAATCGAACTGATGAATAGAATTCGCGATGACGTCACATGGAATATCCGATAAATTCCGCAATTTCAGTTATTGATTCCAATTATTATTATCACACTCTTCCCTAGGAGTTCAATAATTCCCTGCGACTTTAATTCAATTTTGTCAATCGAATGAATAAACGGATGAAAACATTGAAGTTCTTCTCGAAGTGAAAGCTCTCTTCAAGATTACATTAATGGAACAGCCGCAGTAAATACTTTCTCCTAATAGATAAAATCCTGTACCCCGATGCCGATTTTAAAATTACAATTATCCCGGGGTACGAAGAAGGCAGAAGTCCCTCAGACACGACAAAAAAAATTAAATCCATTTCGAATAGATCCATAATTTGATTGAAAATAGTTCTGCAGTTCCTTGAAGAATAGTTTTGGGCTGGGAGTTGGGTGAATTGCTGAGGGATCGATCGATCTTTGATCAAAGGTTTAATGGTTTAGATAGGAGCCCATCAATAGGGGGTGGGATGGGGGGAGATGGGAGGGGGTGTGTTATCGATGTAAATGCTCGAGTGTCTCAGGATTGGAAGGGGTTGGGGAGGGAGTGGTTAAGGGTAAGATAGCTAGGATTGCTCCCGGCATAGTTTAAGTTCCTTGCATTATGGAGGTTCACCCACTGCAAGCCCGTGATTTCCCACGCATAGCAATTACAATTACACGGAATATATACCATTAAAAACAAAATGAATGACATCCTAATCATGATCTCAGAATATCACCCCAATTCCACTTCATAGAGCCAGTGGAATTCAATTTAAACCGAATATATTTGGGACATTAAAATTTTTTTCTGTGCAATTCTCTGGAGTCGGAATTTTTTTGTTTAAATAATTGATATTTGGGTGGAGTTCAATGCACCTGATTTTGGGGGAAGAACAAATAGAGGAAAAAAAGGGGAGAAAAGGCGATTGAGTGTAGGCAGAGAGGGTACTGTCAGTAGACTCTTGCATACCTCGCATTCAATTTAAAAGCCACATCTACCCACTTTCAACTCGAGTAAAAAAGGTGAGTGTGGATAGTACTCTAGATATGGCAAGTGGGGTGAATGTGTTTGTCGTTGAAAAAAAGAAAACTTGGGGCATACTTCAGAGATAAGTTTGTACTTGCGTGCAAAAGATGAGAAAGACGCCAGAGAGTCTCACAAGATAAATTCGATATCAGTGCAAATCGACAAAAAAATACACCATAAAAAACCGGAAATTTACTGCTCTATCATTTTTTTTTAAATTACCAATTATTCCAGATCCAATTATTCCAGAATTTTTTGTGTTACATGAATCGATAGCCACTGATAAATTAATAAACAATCAGCGATTGGCTTTTCACGTCGGCAACGAGTGGCGAATTTCTGGTTTATTTTTCAAACGGGTCACCTGGACTGCATCCCACGCTTCCTGAGACCTGTAGTGTACCACCTAGACCGACAATAAGCTGATAATTGAGCTTTTGAATAATTCCGCCTGCTTGAACCCTCTGCTCCGCTTAATAGAGCCTTCTACAGTGTCAAAGGAGTATCTCCACATTTTTAACGCCCTGTTGCTCTTCTGAAATGACAAACTATTGTCACTCAAGCCACTTCAATATGTGTCAGCAGTACCCGGGAATTTAATACTACAATCAATCGGAGTTTCCTCCTCTTTGTCACGTTAATGAAGCTTCTTTGCAATTGATATAATCGATTTTCCAACAACCCGGTTGTTGCTCCGATCGGAGTGACAACAATTTTATTTTATTCTGCTCATTCAAAAAGAACTCACCCAATCCTTTAATTAATTAGAACCTGTTAACGATGATGAGGAATGACGAATTATTTATTGTACAGAATTATAAATTCGGGAGAGAGCAAAAGGTTGAAAGTGGAGATGAGAGTGCATTGCTTAAGTGGTTGTGTAGGTCAGACAAATAGAGAAGTCTGACAGTTAAACTATGGAAGTAGTTTAACCGGTCGGTTTATGGCATGTTCATGGAGTGCACATCCACGGGCATTTAGTCAGGGGTAAATTTGAGAACGGGTTTGGAGTTGGTGGTGGTTTTGGGAGTGTTGGTGTTGTGTGATGGACAACGTAGCCCAGTCTCTCACCAGGGTGATTGCTCTCTGGACCCTGTCCTCAATGACGTTCACCAGCCTCAAAGGGAATACCTCACCTTGTGATACCACTGACAGCGTCATTGACTCAGTTACAACTGCTCGTTGTTGGAGGCAATTAAAGTATCATTGTCTGGTACCTACGTACCACTGATGCAACAAACGTTTGTCTTCTGATGATACCGCATTCTCTGCTGGATTATTTTGCTTTTGAATTTCTAGTGAAAATTTCTCAGTGAAATTCTAACAGATTTATTATCGGTAATATGTATTTTTTATTTTTATTTACATGAAAATTATTCTTGATTATTTCAAGAGATTTTTTTTTTTGAGTTTTGGGGAGCGTTTTAGGTGATGCGGAAATATATTTTTTTTTAGTAGTGTAAATTTCCGGGGCTGAAGAGGAAATATTCTCGGCATCATCCCAGATGGATAATTTAGGGACTCGAGGCTTTTCGGAGGGGATATACAAGTTTTATGGATAAGCGGGTGGTTCGAGGGTTTCGATACATTTATCTCGGTCGGTTTTTCTTCCTTTAACATTGAGCCGGAGCTGGCCCTCTCCATCAATCGGTCCACCACGAATTATTTATGCTGGAAGACTCTCTCTGACTCTCTTTTTTCCTCTCTCTTAACAATTAATAAATAATGGGGAGCAGATAAAGTGAGATTTAAGGACTCCATTCGTTCTTGTAGAAAATTCCGAATAAATTTGATATTGATGATTTTTTCATGGAGTAAATTCTCTGACAGCTCACGTAATTCCGAGGCTGAATTTCTTCAGGGGGAAATTTCAAGACGATTGAAATATCCGGGATCAATTTTTATCTCGAGACAACTTCCGGAAAATTGTGGATACTTTCCGGAAAATACCGGCTTTTCTCTTGTCTGGGTAATTTATACTCTTTTATTTTTTCTCCGTGGGGAGAAATGATTATTTAATGAATATTCAGCATTCGCAGATAGCAACGATCGAGAGCGCAACTTTTTATCAATTCCAGCAAATTCCACTTAATTATGAATACAGTACATGCTTCCTACATGCTTTCACAGGTAATGATGTATGTACGTAAACATGAGTGTATAATAACCGGTATATAATGGTAAATATTCATAGGCTTGTGCTGCGCAGGTGTAATTAAATTCGGGCGATACCAATTCGACACCAACGATGAGTGCGATTGAGTTTTTAAATTACCGGCGAATTCCCGGAAATACTCGTACTGAAGCGAGTGATTTCCAGAATTTTTATAGTAAAAAATGCATATTATAATCTCCCGGGTAAAAATTGTAATCGGAATATTCGGAATATTTTTTTCAAATTTTCAAAAAATTTTCTGATGAGTTCTCCAGAAATTATTTGAAAATTTGTAAAAAATATTGCGATTACAATTTTTTTCTTTACCCGGACTTCGTGGAACGTCTGATATAGCACGATTGACAAGATATCCAGTCTCGTTGTGTCCCATTATTTAATGTCCTGCCATCAGAATCCATTTTAGATTTCGAACCGATAAATTCTTATACCACCCAGAGAAATGGCCGTTCCCCACGTCACGTCGGACAATTGATAATAGATATCGGGGTAAATGACTAGACGGCGTTTTAGTGTCGATACAGGACAGTTGACTGAGTACCCTCAGGATAATTATCATCGTTGTACCATTTTGCATCCATCGATTCTCGCTAATCACGTGGATATATAGGTCATGCCTCGTGTTCGACGTTGAACCTTGGGATTAACCCAAACTTGCCGACAGTCCATCGCCTCTCAAATGTGATTAATCGTTTTACCATTGCATACGGTTATTTCAAGTGGGAGGACAACCACTTGATTACCCGTTCGCCAACCATTGTTTGTGTCAAGTGTCAAATGTTTGTGTCTCCATCCGAATATTTATTCATTATTGTTTATCTAAGGCTGTCGAGGGGTACATGTCCCCGGGAAAAATAATTTGCCAATAATTTTTGTTAATGTGCCACTGATATATTGAAATTGTTAATTATGGTTCTCTTTTTGGGTTTACGACTTTTGGGATAATTAATTGATTTGATTGGATAATTGGTTCAATTGGAATTTCTTTCAGTCGAATTTCATCGGAATTCAATTCAATGTCATTCTGATGTCAATTGTCGACATGAGATGTCAACAAAATTTTTAATAGCCTGGAGTATTTTTTTCTATGAATTTTTTCCAGTGTGAATTCCATTTAAATTTGAGAATAAAAATCATGGTCTAGGTGCCCGGGTAAAAAAAAATTGTAATCGTAATATTTTTTCCAAATTTTCAAAGAAATTCTGGAAGACTTTTCAGAATTTTTTTTTACAAAACAGAAAAAAATTGGCAAACAAAACAATTTTATTTTTTGGAAAAATTTGAAAAATTTTTCAGAAAAATTTTCCAGAAATTTTTTGAAAATTTGGAAAAAATATTCCGTTTACTATTTTTTTTACCCGGTTGCATCTGCCATCCCTGTAATTTTTAGACGGGCTCTTTACTCACGCCGCACCCCAGAAACTTCGCCCGGGGTTTCATGAGCAGTTATTTTGGTAAAAGAGAATATGAAAAGAGGTTTTTGTTTTTGAGCGGTGGCAAATGGACTGCAAATGCAGGAAATGCCAAATGTAAATATTTTTCTGGGTTTTCAGGGGTTTTCCGGGTTTTTACCTGATAGTGAGAGGCTTTCTATAATCAATTTACGGACTGTAATGGACGGAGCGTCCAATTTCAAGAGATATTACGTCTCCCAGGAAATATGAACGCATCGGACGATTCACGAATTTTAAATCTGCTGGAGTGTCAAGTAAAGGGCATAATGATATTAAATAAAATCTTTGAAACTAAATGTATTTCCAGTAAAAATTATAAAGTAATTTCAGATGACGATTTTTAATCTTTTCACGGTTCGTCAATAAAAACCATTCCAAAATTTCACCTGCAATTTTCCCACACTGAATGTGCAAAAAAAAATGAATTTCCCTATTTCAGAATACCTTGTTTATTTTCCCCGTCGATTTTTCCGTGCCATGCACTCCTTTCAATTTTTGATCCAACCTATGTTTCCTATTACCTCCATAGTAAAAGATATAAATAAACGTGACGCTAGTGGTTTCCCCTGGGACGACTAGGTATCGTTGGCTTTCCAGAGGCACCTCCAAGTTCTTACCGACATGTAGCCCCATGAATATTTTATGGACAGAGAGGATGCCATACATAAGAGGAAGGGTGAAAAAAAAAGATGAAGGCTTTTTAGGTGAATTCCACCTCTCGGAATGATTTTTTTCCCTCCGATACTCTCAATTCCGAAAGTATCACGAATAAACTGGGGGGATGAAAGTTCATCTCGCCACTTCATTCATTTCATAGGGCTTCGGCTCCTGACTGCTGTCCTTTTTTAATTATATAGGCAATTTGAAGCTGTGGAGATTACGCATTCCTTTGAAGTATTTTCAGGCACTGCCAAAAGGTCACTATATTATCATTTATATGAAATCCTTTGGATCAACCCTATGCATAGTCATCCTTCTGTCTTGTGTATTTTTTTTTCCTCCACTCTCGGTGACCTACATATTTTTCAACCTTTTTTTACATCGGAATTTTCCATTTTCCATTTTCCATTTTGTCCCGAATTTTTTTTTAATGAATTTTCGAGGGCTCGAGTCATTGGCAATTCATCCTGATTCCATTTTATTTTATTGTCCATTCACAATAAGTAATTCTAATGTACATTTTGGAGAGGATATGACGGTTAGTTAACTCCCGACTGATATTTCCAAAGTGAAATCTCGAGTCTTCCAATATTAACCATAATCTGTCCGTAGTTTCCAACGATAAATGAATAACAGATACATATGTAGATATTTCTCCCTCGACAAGAGAACCAGAACGTTGGAATAATCTGCTGGTGCACTGCATCATTCATGCGATATCGTACACGTGAAATACGTACACGTAAAGTCATTTTGAATAATGGGGATGTACAGTACCAAGTAGCACAGTCAGATGTAACATCAAGCAGACACTGTAGACAAGTTGTAACGTCGAGGAATCTTATGTTAAAACAAGAAATACATCCAGTACAGAATGTACAGCCTGATCATGTCAATGCCGGCTGTCTCTCAATGAGCCACTGAATTAACAAATTACCATAATTTATTCTTCCCCACCCATCCAGACACGCAACGCCAATTAATGATTCAAATGAAAAGATATTTTTTTTTCAAAATATCTTGAAATAAAAAAAAAGAAAAATTTCGTACAGTCGTAGGTCGATGGAATTATAAAATTCATCTATGAATTTTATTATTTTTCATTGATTGATGTAATTGGTAATCGATTAGGAGACGAAGATGAAGTTATCCCGGTTTTTCTGGAGAGATTCATCAGGATGTCAATGGATTTCAATCCTATCTTCTCCTCTGCTTTCGGAAATACCTCCGACTGCTTTTCCCTCGATACGTGACGCTAAAGCCTGTAAAGAGGTGTGAAGGAAAAAATGAAACAGATATAGGGGAAAGAGAAAAAATAGAATCTATGGGAGTTGGCGTTGGATAAGCGCTGAAGGAAATTATTCAAATCCAGGGAAAGTTCCCTGGAGATAGTGAGTTGCTTTATTCCTGGGATCCTCTGATATGCCTGTGGAAATGGTACTGACGGGAGTCAAAGAGTCAAAGAGTGGACGTCAAAGGGTGTGGAAACGAAAATCGAATGTAAAAGACAAGTAAGGGATGATCGGAGTGGATAAGACGCATTCTGGATTGTTTTAAATAATCCACACTCTGATAAATAATTTATTTATGCTAATTTATGCTGTGGATTAAATTCATTTGTTATTTAGAATTTTAACGAGACGATTTGTCGAGTCTTATGGAATTTCAGGTTGATCCCTCACTTTTGGGAGAAATTTCTGTAATAGTACTTACCATTGTGCTCTTATGAGAAGATGAATAATTGAACCATCCCATTATAAGCCCCTTTCTCCGGTATTTTGAAAACGGAATTTACTCGGGCTCTGCATCTCCGAATTCTCACTGGTATACAGGCGCTTGTAATGAGCATCAATCTAAATCCTGGGTGATTCTCCATATACCTCTGGCTGTGGGTTGCGGAATTTATTACAGCAATCAGACACGAGTGCTTTCGATTTTAATTGAAGTTTCGAAATCAATAGACGTACTGTATTCGCTACAAAGTGGAGCCTCGGAATAGTTTAGAGACGAAAAACTCGTAATCGTGAAATACGCGGTTTCATTGAATACGAGAGGGACTTTGAAAATTGGAAATTAAAATAATCACTGAATTCTCTCGACTTGAAAGAAAAAGCTTGTTGCATTGTCCAAATTTTTTTGGAGTTTCATTTCAGAAATGAAATATTAAAAATAATGTTTACGCACATCTACATATATTATTGATCATTGTCTCATGGTATACATGTATGTACAGAAAATTTATAATCCATAATTCTTAGTCTATGAACAAAAAAAATCAGCATTTGGTCGATGCGAGAGGAATAATTGGTGCCTACGGATTTGGTTAAAAATTTATCAATCGTCATCTACTGAAAATCTTTGGGTTAAACATCGATATGATACAAGATTAGATAAGATGGATAATCTAGTGATTACAAAAAGAGACTTCAATGCAAGGTAATTCATGATTTAATGGATGGCACGAGTACAATCGACATAACACATGCGGAGAAAGTTCTGATATTTTGGCACTTCTCACATCGCACTTATTTACATAAACAATTAATCCTCTAATTTTCATAATCATCATTCTCATCCATCGTAATCTGGAAAAATTCATAACGGCCGGCTGTTCAATTCTCGATACAATTAAGCTATGTCAAATTCCAAATAACGTATAAATAATTCTTTATACATAAACTCAACCGAAGTTTATACATTGAGCTATTTACAATTTCACTCCGTGTCATTCAATTATATTTATATTACCTAGTATATTGAAATATCGGTATTAGGCGAAAAATAGCAAATAAATTATTTCATCGGTAATAAAACGTCTCAGCTTCGCATCAGTCGTTAATTCCATTGATCAATTAATTCAATTTTATCCCAACTCATTCATCTTTGAGCACCAAAAGATTTATCCTCTCACTTCACGCATTATATATTCCATTAAAAATCTATATGCGCTCTCAAAAATTCCGAATGCCATCGAACATCCGGTAAAACTGCAATAAATTTTCTAAAGAAAAGCGCCTAGATTTTTAAATAAATATCTCACACGTTTCAATAGCGTTTTCACCTCATCACTCATGCAAAACTTTCTTATGTATACATTTCGATATAATAATACATTAAATGTAAGCAATTAATAATACTTTCAACTTTGTTATTTCAATTCACAGTCCGGCGTCTGTACCAGGATAAGTATTATAAAAAAAAAATAAAAATAATACACACACCTCTGTAGGCAACATCTGGCTCGCCGGCCTCTCTTTAATATCACGTAGGAAACTTTGAAATTTTCTTTATTTCTCTCAATTTATTAATCTCATTCTCCCTTATTTTTTATCTCTCGCTCGTCTCGTCGTAAATTACGGATATGCTAGAAGGTAATAATTGTTGGTTTCTCTGTTATCTCGAGTGTTTTATCTCTCATTCCATCGCGTTTTTGGAGTTGTTGTTTGGCTCGTCCTCGTGTTATATTCGGCATGTTTGCACGCAATTCCTTTGCTATTTATACAATTTCATGATTACCCCGGGGATATGCCGGAGAAAAATGTCGAGATACTTTTTTTTTATTCATGTTCATTCATCACTTCGTTCTCCTCATTTCCTCCCTGTCTCCATTTTCAGTGCAATGTTTGAAATTTTTTTAATTCCTGTAACGCCTGCATTTTAATTCGCGAGGTAAATTGTCAATCAATTGTGAATGATAAAGCTCATGGAAATTGTTGAAGTAAATCCACAGAGACAAAAAATTCAGCAATTTCAAATATTATTCAAAAATGAATAAATTTCATGAATTTTTTATTCCGGGAATGATCTGTTTTAAAATAATCAATCTTTCTGCAGTATTAAACATTTTTTTTATCCTTGTGGATTTTACTGGGAATTTCAAGAGCAATTTTCTAACAGCACATGACGATAAACCGCGAAATTTCTGGATGATAAAAATGGCAATAGCTATCGAGCGTCAACATTTTCACAGGAGGATCGATAAACATGCATGCATGATCAATTTAATCTCGCTACACTCGCGGATTATGGGTGACACTCTCGCCTCAGGATCGATTCTTCCCCATCGCCTGGTATTCACTCGGGTAATTACCCGTCTGACATTATTAAAACAGTGATTTATGGTAGTTATGATGGCTGAATAAATCATCAATACTTCCGAATAAACATGGACTCAATATTTGATTACCTCATTAACATATCAATTTCACCAATTAAAATCATAATTCGATGAGAATATTTACATAACCGTGGGGTTTTATTTTCCAATAGAAAACATGCCGTTTTAATTAAGCTGCTCACCAAAAATGTCCGATATTTTACCACAAAACGGAATAAACATCAACTTTAATTTCAATATATAAAAAGTAAAAATATCTCGAATGACCGTGAGGGTAAGACCCATAAAATTCCTAGAATTCAACAAATGGCGAAAATTTCGCTAGAAACATTAACTAACCCAAGCCCGGGGTACATGAAAATAAATAAAAAAAATGGAGACGAATAAAAAGGGTGAGATGGGTGAAGTATTCTGCGGTGGGTGCGGTATGAATCAGATGAAATTCACGTATCGGTGGGTGGTTGTTATATGCAGCAATGGACAACACCCGCTGCGCTATTTTATGCTTATTAATCGTAATGCGTGTCACGGGTACGGCTCGATACGCTTTATACCATTAAAATGGTCGCATCATCGTCGTAACCATCGTCGCCGTGGTCACCTACTCGCCACAATCCACTCCTCTTTCTCCCTCCAAAAACCCCCACAACCCCCTTTCACACCGAACCACCCCCTGCCCCCCGTCACCCCCTGCTACTCTCTGTACCGATATGCATGCATATAACAACGTCATCGTTGCAGTATCTCTGTTACGCTTGGCTTAACGTGGACTGTGCTCTGCTTACGCATCGCTTAACATAATCCCCCATTCGGTGTCTAGATTACGCAGTGATACCTTCCCCAAAAATGCGGAATTATTTAGCCCTCGACGGTATGAATTCATTCTCATTCATCTGCACCGAGAAAAAAAAATTCTCATGAAATCATATAAAAAATGGGGACCGATAATTGTGCATTATTTGGGATTTTATGGTATGAATTGATTATGGGCATCTGCATTGACGGGAATTTGGGGAAAAATCACGTGGAGATGGTGAAAGATATTTTAATGAACGTCAACTGTCAATTCTCAAGACTGTGGAGAAGAATTATGAATTATTCACCCCTCGGTGGCATGAATTAATTGTCATCGGTGTTGGGAAGAAATTCATGGCGAAATCCTGCGGTTAATAAATAAAATTCTTCAAACATTAATGACCGCTCATCATAAAAAATCGCAATTAACTAAAATCCTCTAGAATTATCACGGAACATTCAAATAATTGTAAAAAAATAATAAAAAATGAATTGAAAAGAAATACTCTACCTCGGTGTGGATGAATGTCGGCAGAATTTTTGAAAATAATTTCTCTCCACTGACAGATCCTCTGAAAAAATATTTCCCAATGGTCCAAAGGCGAACGCCAATTTTCCACAGTAAAAAACATTAATCAACCGTCTTTCAATAATTTTATAGCCATTCTTCGGAGGTATTTGTAACCGTCGGTGATGCCTCCCTGGGAAACGGCGTGCATCCCAGGGCCACAGACCGCCACAAACCGCCACAAACCGCTGCTAAATTTCCCTGAATTTTCCCTCTCCCCCCGTTAATGAATATTTGCTGGTCCAGGGTAATCAGGGCACCCAGTGGTGCGACCAACGACACTCAGTGGATTTAGTTGTGGCATTCCCTTGATATTTTCACTGGAGATCCATAAATAAATAATCCACTGGTGAATTTGTATTCGTTATGCGGTGATGCAGGTTATCTCGGGTCCTTTATTCTCTCGTTATTTCACCATCATCCATCACAAGGTGGGAGACAGGTAGATAGATTTGTTTGTCAGGACACGAGGAGCCACTCTCAATCCTTTAATTCGCGTGCTGGAGCACGTAGGGGGGTATGTAGGGACCAGTCAATATGTACTGCACCGCCACAACCATCAGCTGGGGTGCGCTCCATCTTATAATGTAGGCACTTCCTGGAAACACAAATAATGCATTTTTCTTGTTACCCTGGAATTCGTCTTCTGGTACATGAAATGTGGTGTGCCGAGGACCGCGGTGGGTGGGCCAGGGAGAGAGGAGACAATGGATTTATGGAGTCTCAGGGAGATACCTCTCGAGAGGGTCGTCCTAACTCTTCACCGGGTAAAATCATTTTTTTCTTTTTTTATCTAGAAAATTTTTTTCAAGAAAATTCCGCATTTTAGAATTCTTCATTCGTGGGCAGTTTTAATTAATGAGCAGTAATAATTTGGTCGCTGATCGAATCACTCGGGGGAAATCGCCACTGCTATTTTCCATTAAATTATTTTGTTAATGGAAAATCGATGGTGATGGAAAATCGAAGAATAATGGAGAATTATAATGGTTATTGAGATGCTCCCGCAGTCTTGCAAGGAATTATTTTTGTATTTAGGGCAAATTGTTGAAAAGTTTCGTTTGTAATCATCTTCGCTTGAAACTCGGAGAACTGAAGTTTTCATTGATTAATTGGATAGGCTCTAATGAGCATCTTCACGTGAACTTTGCCTTGGAGAATACAGGGATCACCATTAATGTATTCGGAATTGAGAGAACCGACAAACTTCCGAGCTGTTATTAAAAACTCTGGGATGAGTATAAATTTGTTATTGAACCTTAAATAATGGATGGCCGGTGGAAATATTTTCAGAGGTCAAACTATACTTGACTTGACGATGGAATAATTCAATAGGCCAATGGCTGACGATAGCTTCTCTAAGTTGTCTCCAACTGATATTCTCTCCCGTTCATATCGACTGAATAATTACGATATTCTCGATTGCGCACATCGAGACATGAGTTCGATGATTTTTACTCAACCTCAAACACCATCCTCCATCTGCAAATACTCGGTGCAAAAAAAGAAAATTATTATTGAATCACAGAAAACCCCGGGAGATTCAAGTGGAAATTTCGAGGACTTGAATGGTCAGACGAAGTTGAGACATTGGGCAGTGAAAATTCGAAAAAAAAAAATCCAGAGTCTCGGAAAAAAGGCATTGCCTCAATTTAATGTTCTGAACCTTTCTGACCAAAATAACTCATTGCAATGCAGTTGAAAAATGGAGTGAAGAGCGTAACACGAATTTTTTATCTGCGGAATGAAAAATGTTTGAGGTTGACACTCGAGATAAACTCTGCCTTAATCATATCCCCGGTATTCCTGTCTGTATAAAGGACCGTGGGGTTGAGGGGGTGAAGACAGGAGGGTGGCATAGTGTGGTGAGTACGAGGGTGAAACGTTAGAATATTTAACTTTAGGGCGCCTAAGGACGTCGCACCAAGTGGTTAAGGCAGTTTTGTGGTACGACGAGCGCACTCGACAACGACAAGTGGGTGAGGAATGAGGATGGGGTATTTAATATCGAATGAAATTATGAGGCAGGGTCGAAGCGTGAAATATCGCAAGAATGCCCTTTTGAGGGAGAAAAAAGGGATAGTAATGCATCAGGCGAGTGCATATTGCAGGTAGCGTGTTGCTCCTCTGTGGAATGATATTTAAACTTGTTGGAGCAAGATTCTTCGGGATTTTTTTTTTATACTTCGTAGAGAGGAGTGATGTCTCGTTTTCTGGTGGAATAATTTGTCGAGTGTGACTCGTTTCTGCTACTATTCACTTGAGTCGTCGTGGATAGAGTGATTCCGCCTCGGGACGCTCCACGGTCTCGGGGCAATTTGCATTCAAGATAAATCTGCTGTTTCGGGGCTTTTTTTTCTCCCCTTTCGGTTTGACGTGTGAAGGAATTCCCGGTGCGATGGCGGGGCAGGGGGTGGTATGGAGGTGCAATGATAAAAATTCCCGTCTCCATTTTCACGGGTTTTTTGCTATCCCGGAATTTTTTCAAGAGTGCAAATGCACATCCAGAGAAAAAATCATTCAAGTATGTTTTATTCTTATTAAGTAGATCATTCGGTTTATTGTCTACCGGTGTATATCTGTATTTTGTTAGGGGTCGAGTAGGTGCAATTTTCATTTCTAACTCCCCAGTAATTGCATACGCAACGAGGCAGGTCTGCCTCAGTATAGTGTACCTATTCGAGCTGTTATACCATTTTCCCTGAAATACCGGTTATACACTTCGCCTCAAAACTATTGTTGCATTTTCACAATGAAATGGATAGCAATAAGTTTTACGAGTATCGCAGCGCTTTCTTTTCCTTTCTTTTCCGCGGGCTTTTCAATTTAAACCGAGAATATTAATGAAATTTTTCTTATTATCACGCCACCTTAAAAATTATACAGCCGGAGGGAATAAAATATTTTCTCTACCCCCTCTTTCACATATTTTTTTGGTATATCAAACGATATGCCCTGTCTTTTGAGCTGCAAAAGCTGGCCGTGAAAAAAAAAATCGGTTAAAAAAATCCAATGAAGAAAGATGCTCACACCCTGGTGAAGGACTCCTAAAAACCCAAGACGAAAGTCAGGTAAGCCCCGAGGAAAACCAAATGATATAACCAGCATGGACGATGGGGGGTACAGAGGAAGGGTATTCTTGACCCGACCCAGAGCGTTCTCCAGTAGACGGTTCAGCAAAGCTATGGAGGGCTTATCTCATCCCCTGTTCACCCTCACAACCCTCTCCATCCCCTCACCAAGAGCTTATCTCCAGGGTAGAAGACCCGCCGACATTTCTGCTCGCCTGTAAGAACTAGGACAGACGACCATTGGACACAAACGCAGAGTCTTCTGCATTATGCGAGAATGCGATAAAAAGGTACGACCAAGAGAGGGAAAATTTGCTGAATCTTCTTCTGGATTTAAGGAGTGAAATGTAAGAAATTAATCTAGATACAGAGAACGAGATAAGAAAGCATCTCCGGTTTGCTTTAATGAAGAATATTTTAGGGAATTATTTTTTTTCGTCTTATGGATGTTTTTTTCTCTGAGGGGATGATTTTTTTTTGTCGCATTGTCGAGTGCATTCGGGGATGAGGGGATGAGGGGATGAGGGGATGAGGAGATGAGGGGATGAGGGGATTTGTCAACAGTGGAGAGTGCCTGTAGGTATCGGGGGTTGAATGAGCCGGATAGGAAGCATTGAAAGTAGCTTAGGAGAGGATGAACTCTGAGTGTAAGGAGTTGGGGGTTCTGATCTTTTTATTTATTTACGGGGGTTGATGTATGTCGAGGTGTTTGTCAGGCTCCACACGACCAACAAAACCGCTGAGGTATCGCTCGAGGCCAGGGATTGAAAAATAAAACAATTGTTTAATACAATTATTATTGTTTTCCGAGGACTGGCGAATCTACCGTTTGTCATGAATTAATAGAAACGGATAGAAAGTGTGGGATGATGAAAATCAAAGGACACGTCTTTCTAGTAAAAAACAAATCTAGACAATTCGACGTTCTGAAAAATGAAAACACAACAGTTGCCTTAAATGCTCGTCATAGCCTTTGTCCGAACTCGATTTAAAGCCCCGATGAAGATTGACGTATTGGAGTTTTCCAATTCACCGGTAACATATTTTTTTATTGTAAAAAATTGATCCGCCCTGTCATTTCTGTCACTGTCCCTTTCCACCATTCTTTTAAATTTCATATGTGTCAGTGGAGGTAATCGATGAATTGGATGTGGTTTTCGATTGAAAATTAAATGTGGAACTGTACAAAAAATTATAAATTAAATGTGGAACTGTGTGTGAGGAAAATATCTACTTGAATGCTCCCTTTCCACTAAACACCGTTCAACTTTTTTAACTCCAAAATGACAATAGCGAGAAAATATACTGATTATTGCCAGCAATTCGCCATAAATTCCCGAAGCCATATGATTTCCAAATTTTGAGTGAAGTGGAAATTCCGTGGACTTTTAACTCGCGCTAATGTTGCATTTGCGAAAATGCCGGGACTCGACCCGAATACTCAGTATCAACGGAAAACCGACAGATATTCCTGTCTGTATGCACCCTGAAAATCGTAGTGCGGAGAAGTTTCAATTTGTGCAGATAAATACTTGAGGGAAAATATTAGAGAGCTTGCTGGCAACCAAGGGAACTGAGCATAGCGAGTTAATATTAACAAGACTATGTTCGGAGAGCGCGTGCTGTTCCTGTGTAATTTCCTTTCTAAATGTACTAGAAGCTGGTACATATCTACATGCCTACATACTTCAGAAAACTATGGACCTACACGGAATAGTTATGCTTCTACAGGTGAGGATGTAATTCGAGGATGATGGCTATACGAAATTATTCCCTCATCTAATGAATCCCTTTTTAAAAAAAAAACTCTCCATTTTTTATTCCCAAATCACGTGAATATCCAACAGTTATCCTCACGAGAGTCACTTCAAATCGTATTTCACGAAATTTTTATCAAGACATCAAGATATCTGATTTATTATTCATTAATGAATTTTTATGGAAATAAATCAACGATATTTTTAAATAATTGATAAATTCTTTACAATGAATTTCGATACTCGAGGGTGAAGAGGCGAAACCTCAACAAACTCCAATGGAATTCCGGGTATTTTTCTCGTCGTTTACTCATGAATATTTGTCTTGGCGAAATTTCTTCCTTTTGCAGAACAGATATCCCGAGGAATATGAAAGTACGGAAGGGTATTATTGATGCAGGATGTTTTAAGCCCCCGGGGTATTATGGATAATGCGGATCTTTGAAAAAGTTTTATAATACAAGTTCCTCCTTCGGGTCATGAATCCCCAGGACTACGGGCATTCTCGAGGAATTCCCGTGGATCTCAACGGAGATTCGCTATAATCGATTTTGTGTTTGTACACTGAGATAACATTATTTTTACCGAGTAAATATTCTTGAGACAACTAGAATAACGAGGGGAGTGGGTTGCTGATCAATTTCCCTTTTTTTCCTCGTTTTTTTCACTTGAGAATCAATAGAGATGATGAGTTTATGAACTGAGAACGTGGAATTGATGGATAATTAATTAATTTTGTTTATTTCTAGTGCTGTGGAATAATGTTTGGGTTGGAGCCAGAAAATTATTGAAGCTCCCATTCAATTGCGCATTCAGCATTTGAGTGCAACGTGCTTGAATGATTAATTAACGATTTAATGTCGATTATTGATGATACTGGTGAGGATCTTATAATTCATGAAATTTCAGGGGAATTTCAATGGAATGGCTGCACTACTTGAGTGGATTTATCGGGATCTCGAGGATAATTGAAGATTCTTTCAATGAACACCGGATGTTGTTTCATTGATTTTTATTTTGATGATATTTTTGCTGAAGACGTTTGAAATTTACTCTGAGGTCAACAAATTATTGACCTGCGGAAAAAATCATTCACCCTGTTAAATTTATCACTCCGAGGGTATGATTACCACGTAAGGGAGAACTACGTGGGCGTGTGTAGCAGACATTTCCCATCTTTTTCTGGTAGTGGCCAGTGGAGGCTCGTATGTATCACTATTTTATTAGATAAGATACTCCCATGAAACGAACGAACTGGGTGAGGCTCTTAAAAAATCCTCAATCGTCTAAATAAAATGCCAACCACCACCACCCAAGAATAAATTCACTCTGCAATTTATCCAGATAAATAAATATATCACCGGTGAATAAATTCAGTGACGATTAACATTTTTGAAAGAATTTAATGATAAATAGCTCTGAACGGTTTGAAGTTCCGCGTGTAGTTGCACCCGAGAAAATCATGTTAATATTCGCAGTTAAAGTTGATACCCCGGTTGAAAAAAAGGCATTCCAGATGGTTTTTCCACCTTTTCAACTGGAGCACCTTTTCCAGCAGTGACGCAATATTACACCCGACTCTCATAGCCCTGTGAAATCATACAGTCGTGAGTGTGCACGAGTATTCAAGGGGAACAGAAAGGAAGAATAAAGAAAAATACACATACAAAATAGTAAATGCCTATTCACGTGAAATGGCCGGTTGGTGGAGGAAAAGTGCTGAGGGGGTTGTGACGACGGTTATGCGAAATAACAGGAGAGAAAAAACTGCGACAGTGCATGGTGCAGAATAGTGTTTGCGCTATGACTTTCTTTTTTTCTTGAATTTGAGAATGAAAAGCATCGGGGGAGGAAATAGTTTGGATTGGGGAATGGAATCGAGAGGTCAAATGGATCTGGGAGTTTTATGGGTACCTTTCACAGGGGATAAAACAAAATATATACTGAGTTAAATAAATTCACTTAATCTAACGCCCAATCTCACCCCCAGAAAATATAATGTTATTACAAAGTTAATTTTACTATTATCCCATTGATAAATGTCCAAATTCATTTGGAATGGGGAACAAAATATTTATTTAAATATTTATTCATGAAGAAATTGAAGGAAAAATGAGAATAAATTTTTGAATTTTGTCGAGGGGTGAGGGCATGAAGAAGTGAGGGGGTGAGGGACTAGATGAAATATAAAATGAAGGAGTATGTTGGAAAATGGAGGGATAAAAGCTCTGGAGTCATATCTCCTCACCTGCACTGTGGCCCTGCTGATTCCTGTCGGGTCTCTCAACTTCTCTCTGATTCAAAAGTGGTCTCTCTGTTCTCTTCGGATAAGGGCTGTAAGCCATCGGCCATATGGTTGTGTACTGTCGTCTCGGTGGCAATGGAGTGCTGTGCTGCTTCCCTGAAAATCAAGATTAGGACACCTCATCTACACTGAGAAAAAAAATTTCCGTTGTATAAAATCTGCTTTTCTGAAGTAAAAAAAAATGGTTTTTTCTCTCAGTGCACCCTCACCAGCAGCACATCTCAATTTTTCATTAACAAAGGAATAAATAAACAGTGTAATGATTTCCATGCGCCATTGCTATTCCACACCATACATGGTCGACAATTTTAATATCATCTGGAGATAGTATGGGGACAATTTCAGTATCTCAATTTTCTTCCATTCCGCTGGATTTAATCTCCACTTGATAAATCTAAGAGGATGAATACATCCGGATTTTTTGTGCGAGTCAAGCTGTTATGTGAGACAAATAACGTTTATTTATAGACTCTGTCATGCATTAAGTTAACGAAAAAGTGAGGTAAACAATGAGGGGTGGACGTGATTTTGCGAGGGGTGGCTGGGCGGTTGGGTGGTTGGGGGGTTGAATCATGTCTCCGACATTTCTTCTCCCATCATTTTTTATATCTCATTTTTCACGTCAAGCGAGAATGGAGATATCTCGCGTCTCTATACACCGCAGAGACGTAAAACATGACGTTAAATTTTGAATGCATACGACTCGTATTATGGAGGAGATGGAGATGGAGATGGTTGGGGTAGTTTTTTTTTTTTCTCGTTGAGAGCCGGTGAATGTGCGACGGAATTCAAAAAATCGGTGGGTGAGGGGCAATGAAGGGAGGGGGAGGGGCCTCGAGGGGGTGTGGGGGATGTTTACACGGTAGATTGAAAGTTTCAAAGGCGATAATTCTGTATTCACAGCCGCTGGCTGTGTAGTTCGACTTCATGTTCGACGTGGGGCCTATCTCACGATTTTACTTGGCTCTTCTGTCCCCTGTGTAAGCGCCATGTTGTCGGAAAAATTCCGGGGGAGGCCGAGGGGTTTATTAGGAAAAATATTGGGATAGGCATGAATTTTTTTCCATTGAAATGCCAATTTCAAGTTGAAAAAATTGAAATTTCCACCAATAATTAATTCACTCATCTCTCCGTATCAATTTCTACAATTTACACCGAATGAAAAAAAAAAACTAAATATCTCATACCCCACAAGGAAACGAATGCCACGAAACTACAATATCTTTAAAATAGCAATAAAAAATTATGCAGTGAATGCCGCGGGGCACTGGCCATGTGGCACTCGAATGAAATAAAATAGTTTCTTTTCCAGTCGATTAAATTTCATACCAGCAAACAGTTCAATACCTCACGTACATTAATTTTGAGATACCCCGGGTCGTGGGTTGTGACAAGCAGGCGTCTTTTCAGGCCCGCCACAACCCCTCGGTAGAACCAAGAGCCACTGAGGCTTTTCCCAGGGAGTAAGGAATACTATAAAAAGTTTTCGAATAAAAGTTTAAATACAGCCGCAAACTTTGTTTCACCATCGGGCCACCTACTACAGATATAATACCGAGGGAAGCGTTACAGCACTAGTGTTGGTATCATGCACTAGGATATAAACAGCAACACTAGAGTAGAAACTGTTTCACCGTTGGTCTCCCTCTGCGCCACTCTAAACAATATGGCCGACGGGAGAGCTGTCTCTATGCTAAGAATATGGGAATATATTACAGAAGCCCCTTTTTGCCACCCCCTCAACCCTGACTTTACGTACATACCCCTCGCGCAATCACACTTGCCTCATATTTCACATCTCGCCCTTTTGTACCTACTTTACGCTCTCTATTTTTCCCTTCTTTTACACCAACTTCGGGCGTTAGTTATTGTGTCATTAAAAAAATTCACCGACGCACATGCGAACACCTGGGGAACGGCGATAACAAATCAGCAGTGGATTCTATTTTTATCAGTACAATTCAACTGTAAAAAATTGTCTAAAAATTTTTTTAAATGCCAAATACTATCGGATATTAAATAAATATTGAAATTGTCGAGTAGATTGGATGACGTGACTGATTCAGAATGAGTAGACGGAATGAAAATGTCTTTCAACAATAGACAATTGTCAGACTGTCATGTCTAGTGACGAGAATTAAGGATCAAGTGCCACTATCACTGGAAACACGTGGGAGGGATCTCCTCTGATTAGTCTTCTAACTCGGTGAAACAGTCTATATTATCAGTGATAGCTCCGTGGGTAGATATACGGAATATTGTACATTACCGTTGTATGTGTTGGTGAACATAGGTGAGTTTGGAGTGGTGGAAGGAGGCAGTGGAGGCAATGGGGTGTTGGGTTGTTACTGGATGATGTCGACTATCATTTTGCCGATAATTAATTAAGGCTCGGGAAGGATCGATGTGCTATCCACGGAGAGGTGTACCCTACTCATTATGAAACGTTGTACTCCCGTCGGTATAATTCCACCACCCGAGTCTTCAAACTGCCAGGCACATGTATCCGTTCGATTTATTAAAGCGAAGTGACATCGATCATTTTTTCAATCTCATCAAAAAGTACTATACGAATTTTTATAATCAATCATTAAATGATTTTTAGTCTGAGATTAAATTATTGGTGAATTTTTCGTTCTTGATAATCATTTAAATTTTAAAGTGGTTTGCATTTTTAATCCATTGGGAGAAATTAAAATGGATTGAATTTGTAAAATTTGTGAAATTATCGGATAAAAATCGATAGCATTTGGAAATTGGTCTGGAATTTGAAATCAATTTACAAATAATTCTGGAAAACGAGAAAATGTCGATTTTCTCACTATCTCAATTCCCATTTCTACTCCCTATCTGCGTATTCACCCCGCGTCTTAACCGTCCGTTTTTTTTTTTCATCCCCCGAACGTTTACGGAAGTTGAATGAGAAGAGGGCCACCATCAGAGACTGGCCAGATCTCAAATTGGACTTTCTCCTGCGATTCGTTCGCAAGATAACAATAATGGAGGACCGCAAAGCTCCATTTTCCAGTCGCCCCAAACCCCACCACTCTCCATTCCCATGTTTCCCAACTGCTCGTCGAATGCAATCTCTCGACTATTTCTTTTTCCCTATTTTCCAACGCGTCCCTAATAATTGAATTTCAAATGTTCTTAATTGGACGGTGAAATTGGTTATAAAAAATAAGAACATTAAATTGTCATATTAAAAAGCGTAAACCTGGGGAACATAACGAGGTGATTGGGGGTAGGTCGAATAATGGTGATGAGAGTTTCCATTCTACCCCCCCGGGGGCCCACCACCTGACGACATTTCTTCCATCAAGAGGCCCTTCCACCCCCCCTCCTTATCCTCATCTAGAGAATTAATTACAACATCAACATGAAAGAAATTCCTCAATAAACATTTTAATACTCACTGATTATTCCACCCCCTCCGCGGGGTGCCCTAAAAACTCCGTCACCTCAACGATAAAAAGTGCCACAAAAGCCTGACGCTTCATTGTCAACGTAATATCTCCTTAAAGCACCTCAACTCAATTTTTGATATCTCTTTTCCCCCTGGAATTCCATATTCCTCACTCATGCCACGTACGCTTCTATCTTCTCAGGAAAAAGAATTGTGGGAGAAAAATAGAAAGCTACTTGAGGCTTTTTCGCACGTCAATATGAGACAGCGAATGCTGGAAAAATCCGTCCGGAATATATGCCAGAATTGAGTTATCTACAAAAGCTAGAACGGACCACTTTATATCCCCCATCCACCCCACACCCCCATCCCCCGCGGGACGTGAAATTCATTTCTCAATGTCTCAAGAATGGAAAAGAAGGATTTGTATAATCATGTGATATTCGGAGACTCCATCAAAAGAGAAAGAACATTTCGCGAATTGAATTAATCGCTACAGCTATCGATACCGTCCTTGAAACCATTCTATCTCCCTTGAATCTCAAAAAAAAAAAATCGCAAAATCCCACCGGAGTCAAACGAATCAGAAGCGCATGAAAACCCGAAATAACGTGGCTAATTATTCCCAATGGGGCTGTCGAAACATCGAGAGAAGTCAATTGAATGGGGAGTAATGAAATTGAATGAAATTCATGTATAATAAAAGGAGGTGTTGGGGTGTTTGGGGTTTTGGTGGAACTTTAACGGATGAATAAAATTCCATTGAGGCGTGTATTTCACACTGTGAGGTTGCTTGGCTGAGGCTAACGAGAGACTACAGTCTTGAGGACAAACCGTGGGGTGGGGTTCAACCTAGTGGGGAGAGAAGATGGGGTGGGGAGTGAAAAGGGGGTGGGGAGAAAAGAGGGGGGCTTAACCTAGTGGGGAGAAAAGAGGGGGGCTCAACCGAGTGGGGAGAAAAGAGGGAGTGATATGGGGGTGAGGTTTTGAAATTGTGAGGTGTGACGCAGTGTAATACCCGTCGTGGCTAGTCTCGTATGGGCGTTAATAATGCACTGTATTAAGATTGGTTTCACTACTACCCATATATGCAAGGCAATTGTTCCAGGTATGGTTAGATGGGTTGCAGATGGGTTGCAGATGGGCTGCTGCATGGACCACGAGGATCAAAGAGGATGGGAGTGGGTGAAGTTGATGGGGTAAAAGTGGTGAGAAAACCACTGGGACTTGACCTGGTAAGCCAAAATTATTTTATCATTCTTGGTAATGGAATTGTTCAAGGGTGGGAACACATTCCACCGTTTCGTCCACCTCAGGGGATGTCCATTTTTCTTGTATCGCAGAAAAATTTTTGCATTCGATTATAATTGTTATTCCAGGGACTTACCATCTTTGTTTGCACCACTCCGGATCTCCGTGGCTGTCGGGGGCGCTGATGGTTGAGCCATCTCTGAAAATTAATTTATATTTATTATAATAATATAATTTTTTTTATTGAGTTTTCTGGAGAATTTCAGGGGATTAATAATGTTTTCTGTTTTAGGGGTTGATGCACGTCGGGTTGAGGGTGAATTGTGTGACGAAAGTTGGTGTGTCCGGGGTGTAATTCCCGCGACAATTAAGAAAGATGAATATTCAGAAAGCGATTATTGACAGATCAGTGTAATAGTTTGATGCATTTCAGATGATTGCGGGGAGACGGAAGTTTGATCGGATATTGTCTGTACACAAGACACGTTGAGCCATGAATACGCGACACATCGTAAGATGCAATCTGGTCTCAAGCCACCCTTGCCTACCACCCCGTTATCCTTCATTGGGCTATGCAAATAGTGTAGTTATCGTCTGTCGTATGGGGTTGACGTAATATTGTCGCCCGGAGCGGACTCACGGAATGAAGCAATCTCGGATGAACCGTGTGGCAGATGTCAGGTAGGGGATATGTCGGTTTCAACCAGAACATCGACGGGTCATTTTACTAAGACAATACAACTACGTTCCCGTCAATCATCCCATTATATCTTCCACGAGGAGAAAAAAATATTTACTCCAATATCAACTAATTAATTAATTGCTTCATTACATTTTTATAAACTCAAGGATAATTAATCCTTTATTTGATATCAATGAATTACATTTTCCGAATGTCTCTTTTCATTCTGGAATAATGGAAAAATTGTGCGGATGGGAATACTAAAGAATAATAATTTCTCTATCGATAAAAAGCATGAGGCCATTTTTTCGATTGCGTTCATTCCCATTGAAATAATTGCTCGACTTAATCTCCAAATCCCATAAATTGTCATTACGGTGTACTTACCGTAAAGCCGGATGGAACCTTCGGTCTCTCCCAAAGAATTTTTACTAATGCATTTGTACGTTCCAAAATCACTCTGCTGTAGATTCCGGATGGTGAGCTGCATATTGGTTCTGTAACTGCTCTCAATCATTGTACTCGTGTACTTCTCGTTCGTAGCTAGCACTATTGAATTGTTAAAGTTCCAGTAGCTTATCGCTCGTGGATGTGCTTCGATTTTGCACTCGAGTGTAACATTCTTGCCAGCTGGTGCACCCATCAGCTGATTCCGCAGGAATATAGTCGGTGAAACTGAGGAGAATGGGAATTATTAGTTTCCTGCTCTTTTTCCTTCTTTATTCCATCCAGATAAAATCATTCTTCATGACTCCATGTTTCCACTATTTCATGAGATACAATGGGTGTGAATAATATCTTCATTCTCTCGAAATTCCAGAGAGAAATGGAACAAATTATTTTAGAAATCTACTCTAGAGATTTTCCTCGGAAATCAATTCCAAAATTACCGAAAAAAAAAATGTGTTAATAAAATCGAGAATTTTGTAATAATTCTCATGTATATGAAATTGAAAAAAAATGTATCTGAAGTTGAAATAAATATTGCTCATTTCTCCGAGGAATTACATATGTTTCAAAGGACTTGACGCAGTTTCCACTGACTGACGAATGAAATTCATGAATCCCTAGTAATTTCTCAGGTGGGATTAGTGGATACGAGAATCTCCTCAATATCCAGAGCGTTAGGTAATAAGGCAGTTCTGTACAAGCGACTAAGGAAACAACTTTCCACTTCAAAGTACGTAATACCGTATTCGCAGCCCCTCAACCCACTAATTTTCCGGTATTTCAAATATATAACATTATTTTATCACTAATTCGTCAGCTCAATAATCCCATAATTGGACTTATAATCAAATAAACTCAAGAATTGATGATGGCATAAATTATCAAAGGCATCCTGGCAATAGCCATCATTCGCTACATAAGCTCCATTTTCCGATGAACGTGGATCGAGTGGAGAGTGGAATATGCGTTAATTAGGGATGTGGGTACATAGGAATTTAATGGATTCCGGGGGTATTCCGCAGTCCAGTACATCAAACGGTGGATTCAATCTCGGGGAAAAGAATTCTGAGATATTTCTGAAGTGGTGCAAACACCGTATGTGCCAGACGAACCTTTGATTCGTAACGTTCGCGGATTCAAACGTTTCTTTATGTGAATTAATCAATCAGGATTTGCTAATCAGCGGAGGTAGAGTTAAATATTTTATTCAAATTTTCCCTCCGGTGATTCATCTATTTTTATGATTTTTATCATGATTCCGAGTAAATGATATTCATGCAAATATTGAGGAATTTTATTCTACCGATTGTTCTATGGAAATTGGTTTCAATGGACCACACACAAGGGGTTATTAGTGATCCTTTGGGGAGAGAGGCTTTGAGCAATCACAAAACCGAATGAAAACAATGCAATTACTAAATTAATCACCCGCTCTATTAGCTATGAATTGATAATTGATAAATTCATCGATTAGAATTTTTCATTGCGACGAGATTTCATTGTGAACTTAGAATCGACAATAATTAATAATTTCGAGGGACTGTTTTTCCATTGCGCAACCCATTAGGGGAGAAAAATAAACAGTCGAATGAACTAACGAGTTAATTACGCAATTATATCACAACGGAGTGATTTAACAGGAAAACGGTGAAACCCTTTTGTGTAACCAGTTCTGGAGATAATTTTCTGTTGATGAAATAAAATGAGTGATTTCGTCACTCGAAATTCAATCTAGTCGTAAAATTTCTAGAGTGTGGAGTAATAAGGGCGAATATCGAATAACGCTTTGCATTCTTGCGACTCCGGAATTTTCGCATTAAATTTTCATCGCTCGGATTATATCCAATTAATTTCTCATTTTCTTCCAACTTTAATCAGTAAACACGTAATTACTTTGGATAGACTAGTTCATTCGATTCATTGGGTCCTCGAAAAACCGTGGGAATGTCTCAACTATTTTAGGTAGAACTCCCTGGCCCTTCTGATACTTGGACAAATATCCCCTAGTTTTCGTGTCCCGAGTGAGAGATGGTGGTGGAAAATAAGCCTGGAGCCTGACTGTGTCACGAGACCACACTGTTTCTCGTTTGAATAAAATATGTCGGTGGAGTCCCTCTAAATATTCAGGGGACACTCGGGGTGTGTCCACATAAACTCCTCTACAGGAATAAGAAAGTGGGCTTTATTTTTTATTTTTTCGAAAAAGGCGAGAACCGACAGCGAATCCACACACGACTTCTGACACGAACGAATGAAACGCATAAAAGGGAAAAATGACTGGACAAGTCGTCTGGGGACAGACGTCCTTCCACTCTCTCGACTCTTTTGTATTTCCCAGGGGGTGAAAATTCCCAGCCAGGTCGATCCTCACCCGCGGTTACTGTCCAAAACAGCGGATGAAAATTAAACAGTTCTGTTCTGCTTGAGCTCCCTGGGGTCAATATTATTTATTATCTTCAAATGGCGACGCACTCCTCTCAATTTTTCTCTCAGAACCGCTGATACTGAATCATTTTTTAATTCGTTCTGATTCATCCGTATTTCAACACGTGGGATAGGCGGGCAGATTAATTTTTTATTCACCTATCGAATAAAAATTTTTTTATTGATTAATTAAATGAACTTACACTCAACGTCAACGATTATCCTCTTGCTGACCGTTGGAGGAATTCCGTTGGTCGCGATGCACAAATACGCGCCCATCTCTGTCCGCGTTATTTTCGTGAGGTTCAGCTGTTCCCCTTGAAATTTTTCCACTGAAATTCAAAAAAGATAAACCGGTCATGAATAAGTAACAATAATAGATCAATCATTTGACGAAAGATAAAAATGTATAAATATTAAAATACGATGATGTATACTTGAAGTTTGAGTCAGTAGTTAACGGAATATAGTTTTCATAGAAACGTCTCCACCGGGAATTTTGTCCCCAAGTTCTTCTCGGGGCTTGTGGCTGTTACCCCGATCGTCCCTTTTCGGGTAACATTAAGAGCTAAAGTTTTCAACGAATAAATCGCACTCGTGCCTCGTTTCATCAACTTAAAGCGGCAATTTACGACGGAACTTCCATGGCCACAGGGACCGGCGACTGTATAAAGCGATTCACGCGGTGGTGGAATGAAACGAGGGGAAAATATAGAGTGGAGAACGAAGTCAAGTCCCGTTTGGAGAGACCATACCTACCAGGGCCCCAGAGAGGCATCGTAATTGAAAACTTGGAGGCTCTACCACTTATAACTGTACTCTTCGAGTGGGAGTTTGTCTTGTAAACGTCAACTCGCTCATGCCATTTCAACCCTTCCAATCATTCTGATAATTCAATTTCAACAAGTTCATCACGCTTCAGCTATGTTTGCTGTTGTGGTTAAGGGTAATCATTTGGGTAACTATCAATTCATGATCGGAATACCATTTCAGGGGTGACGTGATCACTGCTAACCCAGAGGCAATTCAAATTAAACGTGAGCATCTCATGACCTCCAGCAAAATTATCCTATTATGCCACAGCATTTTCCATTGTTTTCCATTTTTTTTCCACAATCCCTGCATTTCAGTTAATTTTTATTTCGCGACGTGAGCCAAAAATGTCCAGCAATGCAATTTCTCATGAAGACATCCCCCAATTTCCCAGCAACTGCACTCGCGATTGCAGAACCCATTCGATCTTCGTTATCGAGTTATCCCGATCGAAGGTATTTCACAACCCTTTACTAATTGGTCCTCTCTTTTCTCCGTAAAACTCCGGGTGTGACTATCGTCTCCCACTCGTCTCGTTACTAATTCAACTGTTCAACATGGCTCCCTCAACATCACCCCTGTTAATTAGTAAATTATTTTCAACCTCCCCAATTCCCACTGATCGCGACAAAAAGAAAAAAAAGCTCAAATGAAAATCAAAACCGATCGAACGTACGTGAATGGTGTTCGTCGTGGCCGTTGAAAGACTCAGCTTTCCAATTAAAAATATTTCCAATGAAAACGCGAGATTCGAAAAAAACTGCTTGGATCTCCGTATAAAGGATGTGAACAGCAATATCGATTAATTCTCAGCGCAATTTATTTATATTTTCCATGGAGTATGGAGGAGGATGGGGATGAGGGGGAGGTCGTTGTATCGATGTTATATCGCACCCCTAATTAGTGATTGCGTTGGAATAAGCCTCCAACCCCTCGACAAGTTTTCTGAAAAGCTACCAAAGTTCCCGCCACCTATAGCCAATAAACAATCTCCAGAATGCCTCAGCGATATTCACGATATATTTTCATGTAAAAAGTGCACGTATACATCTCTGCCCTTCAAAGACCTCTCACTCAGGGATCGGTACCTAACGGTTAACTTTTAACGAGGGAACCAAGTTCGATGCTCATGCCTCACGTAGCTGATGCGTCAGTGCAGAATCTCTGGTACCCAGAGTTGCTTCAAGCTTGTTAGGCGTCGTGATACGCGAGTATGAAATTTACACTGGGCTAAGGTCTCCGAGCATCTCAACTATGCCCTAAGTGAGGACCAACTTGAGATCGACGATTGGTGAAGGCGAGCCGATACTCAGACGACCTGTCAATGCCTCAAGCTTTATCCCAACTTTTTAAAAATTTTCAATGCCAGTTGGAATTCAATTCCAATGAAAAAAAATTGATTTCTTCGGTGGAATTCTCATTTTTTTAACGCTTGAATTTCATGGATTTTTCGTTTATTGAAAATCAAAAATTGGAGGAGAAATTAGACGAAGATAATGCGAATTTTAAGTCAAGTCAAATGAATTCGAGATCAAAACCATCTGCACTGAGGGCTGAACGGATTAATTCGAAAATTCTCGTCATCCTCTCCGAATTAACGTGCAAATTTTAGATTTGATACTGGAATAACAGTTTGGACAGTTCATGAATTATTCGTACGCCTTGAATTCGTTGAACACCGTGACGATTAAAACCGCCAAAATTTAAAATAGAAGTTGAATTGAATTTACCGAAGATGCGGGGTATACCTCGAAAGCTATTCACTCGATGAAAATATATTCATGAAGATGCACTTTGGCACTGGGAGAAGACACCGTGGGATTTCCAAAGCATCCGAGGGTTCCCTGAGTCGGTTTTAATTGGACGGTTCTAATTTTCACGAGAAAAGCCCTCTTGATTCTAAATTCCGTAGTGAGACGGGGGGCGAAAAAGCCCCTCAGTGGAATGGGTGGAGAACGAGGGACGGGGGAGAGATAAGACGATGAGGTGTCTTTGAGTCGAACGACACGTCAAAGTTGGCATTCACCTGGAGTACGGGTGACGTTACAGGCCAAAGCAACGAGAAAAGCGAAAAACATAAGATAAAGAGTGAATTGCAGACGCATGGACTTGGTGCGGAGAAGAGACCCCGTATTTGCCTGGAACTTAATTTTTTTGCATTCAAACTTCAAAACGTCGGGGCGCAAGTGGTCTTTAAACACGAGATGAAAAAAAATGAAAAATATGTGCGTCTTTATGCGAGAAACTCATGGTTTCTTTAAATAATTGTCATATCGGGATAATAAAACAGGAAGAATTTATAGAAATACAACTCGAGGAATTCTCGGATTTCTGTTACTAAAAAATTCATGAATTCATGAAATTTTCAGTGCAACCTCCGACTTCTTAAAAAAAAATTCACTGCCTCTAGAAAAACTCCTTTTGTCACTGAATAATTTCTCCCGAGTGCTGCAGTTAAAACATAAATTTACTCAAGACAGTAAATGAAAAGTGGAGCCGGCGACGAATGTCTAGCTTCAGTACTACAATTTTTTAAAACAAATGTCTCAACTTTTTTAATCCTGCATTTAGCACCGGAGGGTTGCGCGAGTGATATTGCAAAAGAATAAAAAATGAATAATGCAATGTTGGTAAAATAAAATTGTCATTCACGAACCCCGTGACCGCTATCTCAGCGTCAACTCGGTCTGTGTATGAACTCTCGGCCGACGACACTGTGCCGTCACGAGCACCTGGAATCCCAGAAATGACGTGTTACTGGGTTGACACTGGGGCATCCGACCTGGCACGCCTTCTCCATGACATCGCGTGGCTTCAGTTTCAGTTCCCATGTGCTACCCGTATAATTCATGACCCCAAGCGTCCCTACCAGACTGGTTAAGTTTTAATCCGTCCTTTCCGACACCAAACACTGCAACTCGCAAAATTTCAAATTTCTCGCCACCGCAGCATCATAATTCTTTCAACTCCCGCATCACTCTTTCTCCCTTTTCCCCTTTTCCCCTTTGCCCCTTTCCCTCTTTCCACCTTTCCCCCTTTCCCCCTTTCCACCCCTTCGTCCCCTCTACCCACAAGAACCAGAATTACATTGTATTTATTCTCCAATGCGCCGAAAAAAGCTGACGAAAAATGTTACATGCATTTTTTTCAAAATTAATTTCATGTTTGATATAGATGCTATTGATAGATCCAACGCATCTAAATCGATTTTGAAGCGCTCAAAACAGTGCAGTTCATCGAACGATCATCGTAAGACGTAAACACTAATTAAGCCTGCGTACTTTATTGAGGTGCAGAATAACCAATAAAAATGCGATTTTTTTTCAAATCCTCAGACGTCTTGAGGAGTTTTTAATGGGAGAAGAGCGAGAGGTACGTAAGCCGTGACATTAGAGCCAAGCATCCAATTACGGGAGCATCAGAGTGAAGAAGAATCTCCCCGAGGTACGTTTTAATCCATTCCAGTGCCGGTAACTATTTGTCTCGAGTATTTTCATCGTTAACAATCAAGTAAGGAGTCTTTCATGCAGTGTAAAATAATAATAAAAATGAATTTAGCTCGGGAACAAAGCGAGCTAGCTGGTACAATGCATGAAATAATAAAAGAGTTAGCTAATTGAGCACGACAGTGGCCTCTCACTCGGTTGAAGTAACAAAGAGAGAAATTTTAAGAATTAAATAAACCAAAAAAAAAAAAAGAGAAAATACAGTCCAGTTGTATCCGTTGCAACGTCTCGTGCATATTTCACGGATAAGCTCGACGTGTACGCGCATAATTTTCACCCCTTCCTTGACGGCAAAACTTCTAGCGCCCTGATGCACGTGTCTGCGCTTACGGTAACTCCTAGACCCCTGAGTTGATTAATCTCTACAATATTTAAAAAGGCACCAGACGACCTGGAGTAAGCCTCACAACTACAGCTCGTGGTATATCTGAAGTGAGAGTCAGCACGAACAGCGGTAATGGACATGATAGCTTTGCAAATCCAGGGGTAATCCCTTCTTCGTTGGGGGTTAGTGGGAGTCCCTGGTACTGTGTACAGAGGTCGGGGGGGCTAATTACACAACACGTTGAGGTAATCAGGTGACTTTTCAAAGTCCCTGGTGTTACTCACTGTTGTCTCAAGGGATTGGTTATTAGTTTTCTTGCATGTCCCTACGGTTTTACGTGTCCGTACGTAAAATGGCACTTGGAAAAAACAATTATTCGCCCCCGTTAGTGACTAATTTTACTCTTTAATTAAGGTTTCGAGTTGGAATCAATGGTATTGACAATGTTCTGATTGAAGTAGTCCTTGTCCTTCTGTTGGATGGGGGTGATAAAATATTTACGTAACGGTGAAGGAGAGAAATTCATACCTTTAGATCGCCGATCAATTGGTATCGATTGGCCATTTTCTCGTCGCCACATCAACGTTGGATTTGGATAGCCCTCGGCTTTGCACGTCAGAGTTATGTTCTGATGCTCTTTCACAGCTACTGTACTGTCGGTTGAGAGCGAGTCAATAATGTTCGGTGGCACTGCAAATGAACGGTTATTTTTAAATATAACAATTAATTCGAAATAATTACAGAGGTCGACAACTCTTCGATGCAGACTTTAGGTAATTCGTTATATATTTCGAATATAAAAAATATTTACGATATCTCTCATAATGAAAATAAATAAATTCAATTGGTATTTCAAAGAGAATAATCAATTGATTTCGTAATCGATTGATATTCCACGTTTCGCCCTGATTGTTTACCAATTATTCTTTTGAAATTGTTTTTTAGAAAGTTATGATAGTTTGAATTGCATGTGGGAATCGTTTGGAAAGATAATGAATTCAACGCACCCACAACTTGTAGATATCCGACTTGGCTTATCATCGGGATAGTATTAACTTGGCACATGTAGTAGCCCCGGTCTTCCTGCTGGACATTCTGAATGCGAAGCAGCCAAGTCTTGTGTTTGTCGTGGGATACGCTGAACCTCGGTATCTTTACCACAATGTGCGTGTGGATCGTGAGAAGCATTTGACGTCCTACGTGCACCCATGCCACCTGTAACAACAATTTCGAAATCGTGAACCAACTGTAATTAAATTGCTCAACACGTGTTCTATGAGCTGTGTTACCAGCTGGTGATTTTTCGGGAATTGTACTTATGAGTTTATATAGTCATGATCAATCCAGTCGATAAATCGGTTGATTGACGCGATGGTGGATAGATTGCGATTTTTTTGTGACGTATCTTATTTTTATGAAACCAATAATAATTTTTCTGTACCAGATCAAGACTTTATGAGAAATGGAAATTGAGCTGCGGAGGGATATCCAAAAATATGTACTTGTAAGATTAGAAAATGTTGAAGGGTATTTCTGTTATTTCATCTCACTGCGGTTTCTAAAATATTCATTCCATTTTATTCGGATCGCCATTATATCGAGAACAGCCTATTCAAAAATACTTATCCCCACATTTGGAAAATATGGAAATTTATTTTGGAATTCGAAATTTTATTCGAAGCACTGACATTTATCAATTGACTTGTTCGAAGAACGGAACTGATATTTTTATTTTTTAAATCCATTATTGAATATGATCGTCTTGGGTAGTGGCGATTGCCGTGACCCATTAGGATTCCATTATCTTCGTTTATCAGAAAATGGAAATGGAAAATAGATCCATCTCAAAACAACTTTGAAATCGATATCCTGCAATTTCAATCCGTCAGTTATGGAGATATTTAATGGCCATCTAGGAATGGCAGTTGGTGCTTTCTTGTGTCCATAAATATCTTCTTGAAATTTTGAGGCTTCAACGTCGAAGTATTACATGAATTTAACTGGCATTTTGTCAGAATTTTAATTAAAAATAACCCGATGCCGAATGATATTCTCGTTCGTCAGAAAAGAGACATACCGCTACAGGGAATAGAAGGAATATCGACAAAATCTTTTTCACTATATGGAATAATGTCTATCAACAATTGCAGTGCAATTGCGTTATTTATTCTTTTTTCGCTGTACTTTTACTCACCCCGTCAACTAAAAATATCATATTTAACGAGCATTCAACCTTTCCGGGTAAAAAAAAAATTGTAATCGGAATATTTTTTCCAAATTTTTCAAAAATTTCTGGAAAATCGTTCAGAATTTTTTTTTATGAAACAAAAGAAAAATCGGAAAACAAAACAATTCTATATTTAGGAAAGGTCTTGAAAAATCTTTAAAAAATTTGAATGGGAATTTTTTTTATAAGGCGAATTAACCCTCATGGAGTGATTTTTATTTTTTTTACATTTTGAAAAATGGGCATTTGAAAAATTTCTTGAAAAATTCACCAACGGCGCAATAATGAAATTTCCCGGAAAAAGTGAACTGTTCTGCGTAGCGGACCGACCGCGGATGCGTAATGACGGCGAATCAACCCTAATGGAGTGATTTCAAGATTTTTCATTTTTTGAAAAAGGAGTACTTGAAGAGTTTTCCAGGAATTTTTTGAAAATTTGAAAAAAATATTCCGATTGAAATTTTTTTTTACCCGGGTTACTTGAATATTTGCCATGAGCTGTCCGATGGAACTGAACGGAAAAATGAATTTTTGAATTTGATTGGCAGTGTGGGAATCACGAGTTACTGCTTCGGGGCTAGTTAAAGCTTGTTTCTGTGAACTCGACAGTGCACATTGGGTTTACATCAACGATCTCGACCCCACGGAATTTTACGTCCATCAGCCGTGATATGCAAGGATAATAAAGTTGGTAAGAAAAAAAAAGCCAGTAGACTGTCAAGATTATTTAAATCACAAAGGAAGAAAACAAAGAGAAAGCAAATGAACCGTGTACATCCCTTTTCCAAATGATTAACAAGTAAAAGTTCACCCCGATTCAAGGGAATTACGGAATTGAACATCTAAAAACGATTACAATATGCTTCATGTACGTATGACGATAAATCGTCAATGACTGAACTCCCTTTTATCGAACGGATGTCGAAGTGAAAATATTCCACAGTCGATTGAAATACTTGGCAGGCACTCAAAATGCCAAATCTCCGGAAGTACTCCCCAATTCATTTGCGCAAATGGCTCTCTCCTTTGATCCTCCATTATGTACATCATTTAATTTCAATTAATAAGAGGATTTAACCGGATCGAAGGATGAGATTAAACGAAAAAGAAAATCCAGAGCCGAGAGCGATTTTGATCAATAAGTCATCCCGATTTCCCAGTTGGTCCCTGGAATCTCGTTAAAACCGAGAAAACAATTCAATACAATGGTGATTCAATTGGAGAAATGAAATAGACTTTTATGGCTATTTGTTACTTTTGCCGAGTACACCCTGGATAAACTGCCTGTTACGTTGTACCTCCAGTTGTCGGCTGGAACAATGGATGAATTAATCCACTGCGTTTGTACGGTTAACACACTGACAGATCAATTATTCAATTCCATTTGCAAATTAAGTAATTATACCGCAGTACAGGTCAAACCCGCGGGATTTGGCGCGGCCTGAGACTCTTCAATCATAATCATCGGATTTTGTGTTTCGGAGGATTTTCCGAGGGTCGATACAATTATAATTTCCCGTTCACTTGAATTTTTTTTTTTTTTTTTTTTTTTTTATTTGGGCAAATTTTGGTTTTGACCAATTTTTCTTTCGTTCGTTGGCTTTTTTTTTTTTTTGGCGTGGAGAGGGTTGAAGTGAAGTTTTTGCGCTTTCAATAGCTTTCTCTGATATCTCTGGAGAAACCTCTTTGCGACAGGCACTTGCGTAATCTGTGTTATCATAATTCCTCATTCATCTCTCCTTGTAGAACGATCTCATAACTCGCAAGGGTTGGTTACCTAAGTGAATCCTACCCGTAATTAACTGAATTTACCGGTTTCTTCCGATTCCTTTGAAAACTCATAACGTTTGAAGTTAACTGAAGCCGACTACGAAAACATCCCCATTTGTACATCTGCCATTTTCTCCTCGGCCCGTATTTTTCCGAATGAAGAATTATTACCTAATAAATTTCAAGAGAAACCCATTGACACATAAATCGGCATCGACTCAACGGTTCCATGAATAACATAAAGACGGTTGTTGTCTCTAAACCTTCCCCACGAATTCGCGAATCGTGCCAACCCAAGGAGATCAACACATCAGAAATGAAAAATCGAAGAAACTAGAAATCCTGAAGATAAAAAACGACGAGAATTCCAAGAAACAAAAGTCACCACGAAGAAGTTTAAAGATTTTTCTATAACTCGGCAGTTGTAGTGTAATAAATTTACAAATGAAATATTCGCATCAGCCTAGTTACCCAAGTGATAAAATACCGGTATCAATATTCCATTGGCGTCACCGGGAACAGGTGGTTCGATTCCTTCTGCAGAGGCTCAAGACTAATGCACTACTGTCACCGGTTTCCAATCTCAGTTGCGCCCACAATTTTGTTTACCAGAGAAGTCCCTCTTGATCCCACTCGGAAAACAAACTTACTCGGCTATCCCTTCGCTCAATATTCCAAGAGGTTGTTTTCCACCAGCTGCACGTCGATATCATAAGCATTTGATCGGTAAGTATCGTCGATTTGTATCGAGAAATCCTTCCATCAGGCCCAACATCCACGCTAACAAGTGGTTTACGTTGAATCCCAATGAAGCCATCATGCACATGTTCCAATTCATCTCCCACGATTGTTCCATACAAAATAAAAAATCGATAGCCTCCATCCCAGGAAGTCGACGATCATTGACTTTTCAATTTTTAGGCAATTATAGGGAATTAAATTTAAAGTAACTGAACTCAGAGGAATTGATTGGCGTAAATTGGGGCATATTGATATCGACTGTTCCCAGGGGATTGCTCAAACGAACAAAGTGAGACTCTAAACGACGGATTTGTCGACGATGTTTTCACCCTCTACCTTGATAGCCACGTAATCGACAGAACGACTAAAGTGGCTGATGCGTTTTCGATAGCTCTGGTTTGACTTCTACCTGTCGCTCTTTCGTGCAAACTGCGCATTCAGGAGCTTCGCACGTCTGTGTTACGATGGCTGCAATCGGCACGATTCTTGTGATATGGAGCATGAGTTTTTATTATTCTACTTCAGCTTTAAGCAATCGGGGAAACCGATAAAATCGGTGATGCTCGAGACTTAATGGGAATTCTTGCACAATTCTGGGGCATTGATATCGGGTTAATAAACGGTTGATGGGGCACTGGTAAAAGAATTCGTTCAATGTCACACGATGAATTTACTCATTACTCTGATTGTTCTGATACACGTGAAATATTTTGACGGACGCGGGGAAAAAAAATTGTAATCGGAATATTTTTTTGAAATTCTCAAAAAATTTCTGGAGAACTTTTCAGAAATTTTTTTTTGTGAAACAAAAAAAAATCGGAAAACACAACAATTTTATTTTTCGGAAAGGTTTTGGAAAATTTTTTTTATAATTTAGATGGCGTTTTTTTTTAGAGTATTGAAAAATCAAAAAAAGGAAAAAATTATATTCGCAAAAATTTCTAGAAAATTATTTTTAAAAATTGGCGAAACAAATTTTTGAAAAATTTTCCAAAACATTTCCCAAAAATCAATTGTTTTGCTTCCCAATTTTTTTTGTTTCAAAAGAAAAATTTTCTGAAAAGTTTTCCAGAAATTTTTTGAAAATTTGGAAAAAATATTGCAATAACAATTTTTTTTTACCCAGGATATTAACATTGATTTTCATTAGCCGGAAATCGCAGGAATATAATATTATATATATTTTTTAAAAACCTTTTCCTAAGTGAGAACTTTTTGAATCGTGAGGGTATAAAGCTGAATAACTGATTATTGAGGATGGAGTAATTAACAATGCCGATTGAGCTAACATAATTGAATAATTACTCACCTTGTAAGTGCCGAGATTGTTGATGACACAAGGTAGACTGGCGTCTCTTCCCACTGCTACAGTGACATTTGGAATGGGCTCAGCAAACATAGGGCCCTCCGACAAAGCTGCAACAAACAGAATAATTCCATTGATAATTCAACGCGTGACAAGAGAATTTTTTTATTCAAATTTCGGTTGGGAGGGGGTGAGATACGACCCGGGTATGATGGAGGAAATGTGGATGGAGGTGACCTAGCATATCAGGGTACATCCACTTCCCTGCAATTTCATGGGAGAATAAAGAGCCCCTGTGTACTCAGGGAACCTATCCCACGTCCATCGACCAAACCCAACTTAACCGAAATTGGTTATCCGTATGATAGGTCGCAAAAGCTCTCCGAAAAGTCGATCCTGGCCTGCTTCGAGAATCGATCATTATCGTTTTGTTGTACTTACATTTGTTACATTTAATTTGACTTATCGTCGTACACTCAGTAACAAACTGGATTTATTCCACAAATCTTTAATCAATCACTTAAAATCTCCATTGAAGAGAAAAAAAAACCTCCCCAGAAGTCTAACTCTCAATTAAATAATTTTCCGACGGTTTGATAATTCCTAAATACCCGAATTACAAACTTTGTTCAACGGTAAATATTAACAAGAATTTCTCAACGCGGGGGAAATTTTCTCGCGAGTCTCATTGGGTGGATTTTGAAAACTTGTAGTACTTTGAAAGGACTCAAAAAACTTTGGGATGTACTCGAGGATGAAGAAGGGTAGTTGGCGGACATCTCGACCGGAAGAGTGCCCAGCCCTCTCGGATTTCGGTCGAGAGGACATCCTCCAAGTATTTCACCGTTCTCCAGACAATTTTCAGATGCCTGCATTATATTACAGGGTATATACACGGATCGATCGTCTTGTATCACTGGGGATATTTTACTTCGTTGTAGTTATAAAACTTATGATCGTATATACATGAGAAGGTAACAGGCTGGGGTAGTTTCTTGGCAGTCTCTCGTCAGTCTCTAGTCCCCGGCAGTTTCTGTGGCCAAGGATCATTCACTCGTGAAGAAAAGAGATCGGGGAAGAGAAGCCGGAGGGATAAACTTCCACAGGATGAAAGTGGAAAACGGTATGCGGTACTCTGCAGTCAGTTAGGAACGCTTCGTGTGAAATCGCTCTGCCAGAATCGAAATTTATTGGATGGCAGGAGTAATTCGCGGAAAACAGCGTGGGTAGTACTTTTCTCAGTGTCTCTCGAGATCTCTCTTCATGACAGCTGTACATTTTTCACATTTTCAGGCTCTCTTTTTTATTTCTCTTTTTTTCGCTTCGTTGTGTTTTATTTCTACGAGTGGTACCGGAGTTAACTCGATCGGTTGAAAGATGTTTTTTGGGTCAATCGAGCAGTTCGACTGCTTTGGGCGATCTTTCAGTTATTGGTTATCGATTTAATCATCCCTTATCGCACCGTCATGTGCACTCGGTTGGGTGAATGTATTTACGCAGAATCTCGTCACTACCGGAAGTAGGCGGAAACCCTGACCTCCGGGTTGGGTTACCGGGGTCAGGGCTATTCTATTCAATACGTCTGACTCACAGGTCATTCGTGCGATTCTAGAAAAAAAAGGGAAAAAGGGAAGCATGCACTGTTGACTGCGCGGAGGAAAAAGTTGAATTGAATTACCAGAATCGCACTGAGAGTAATACTGTCCCGGGTAAAAAAAAAATTGTAATTGGAATATTTTTTCCCAATTTTCAAAAAATGTCCGGAAAATTTTTCAGAATTTTTTTTTATGAAACAGAAAAAAAAGGAAAACAATACGATTTTATTTTTGGAAAAGGTTTTGAAAAATTTTTCAAAAATTTAAATGGGAAAATTTTTTTTATTATTTAAACGGCGTATTTTTTGAGAATATTGAAAAATGAAAAAAGTAAGAAAACAACGGTATAATGAGAAAAAAATTATATTCGCAAAAATTTCTAGAAAATTATAAAAAACATTTTCCGAAGCAAATTTTTGAAAAATCTTTCAAAACATTTCCCAAAAATACAATTGTTTTGTATGCCGATTTTTTTTTCAAACAAAAAATTTTCTGAAAAATTTTCCAGAAATTTTTTGAAAATTTGGAAAAAATATTCCGATTGCAATTTTTTTTTACTCGCGGTGGTAGAATTTATTCTCACATTTGTTGGAAATTTACGCAGTGACTAGTTAAAAATGGACTGAAGAGTCATACGGAGCAGTTGATTCATTTTTTTTTTAATTGCTGAGGGGAAATTTTGTGCTGGGAAATTATGTAATGACGCTGTAGAATTGAGTTCATATTTACAATCGTCAATATTTATCAAGGAACCCGTATGTAACCCGTCAGTATTACTGTTCTATGCAAGTCCGGGGCAGGTAATTCAGGTGCTTCTGTTGGATAAACGTCGAAGTGAGTAATCATGCGAAGTGCTTCGTAATATTGAAATGAGCACAATGGTGTTCAGCTTTCTAACATAAATGCTGTTTATATTTCATGCAATGGATATTTCTTAAAATTGCGCAAACGCGGAAATAAGCGGATGCTGAGTAAAAGAACAGTTTACAGAATAATTATCTGATCGTAAAAATTTTATTGAGAAAATCGATGGTTCGTCAGAAAATTATACTTTGCCCAGAAAAAAAAAATGGAACAATGAAAAATTTTTCTCGTGAACCAACGGAAAATAACACTTGAATTTTCAAGTTATTTCTCAATCTCTAATCAATTGGAGTAACGAGTCCGTAATTTATGGAGCTCTATGGAGATATGTTAATCCTGCGCAATTATCTCAATTATTCATCGAGAATTGCGTAACATACGACCGCATATTATACAACGCTGTTCGCCGTCTAGTAATACCCTGAGTTCACTTGGAGAAGTTTAATGCAATGAGGAGTATCAAATTCCGACGTGTGCAGCAGATGTTATGAATATGCCTCAAGGTTAGGATAAAATGACTCATGGAAGGCGTTTCCAATTCGTGACATGTGTGCCTTCAGTCATTTTAACGTATATCAGCGGAGTGATTTCGATAAGCCATGATAAGATTGTCTAAGATTCTGATAACCGAAAAATTCCTGCGTAGACTATCCAACCCAATTCCTACAATTTAAATTTTTTCAAGTAGCCGCAATTGTTGAGCCGCCATCACCCTGGAGTCAACAAAGTTCCAAACATTATTCACCACAACAGCAGGATCATAGTTTCCATATAATTAATTAAGCATCTGAGCAAACTTGGGAATGAAATTTCTAAAAACTTTCAACACTAGCCAGAGAGCACTCATTTCGTCCAAAGAAAGGACCATCTCTTGTTTAATTTAATTGGAAAGCTCTGTTTGTTTCATGAAGTTTACTCTGAATAACCATTTGCCTTTCATTGCCGTCGGTTGGTGAATTTCCACATCATATTACGGAGAGTATTGTTTCACCGTTGGAATTCTTAAATTGTTGGAAAGTCTACTCGGTGCAGCTGTTCTTTGTGATGGAAAAATGCAAGTGCGTAAGCAAAGTAACCAATCCATCCAAAGAACTTGCTGAATAACCAACCGAATAAATGACGAAATAACGTAACGAACGAACGAACGAAAGTATAACGTAACGAGGAACGAAAGGAATGAGAAAAAAAAAAGGAATATGTCAGTGAAAAGCCTCCAATCAGCTGCTAGTAGGGGTGAGGGCGCCACATATTCCAGGGATTGGACGCGGATCGATAATAGTCCTGTTTACACACGGAAAGTCAGACAACCGCGTCTCTCACGACCATCCGGCAACAATCGAGTTGATAAAAATAAAGGAACAGATAAATTCGTCATTACAGCGCAGGAAAAAATACAAGGTTCACCTGTTTGATTGTGAAGCATTGACGGTAGTTGACCCCAGTCAAGCGTGTCAGAGTGTCTGGCATCCGGTAATAATACTGGTGGTGGGAGCTGAGAGTCGGTGGGGAATAATGTGTCTCTAAGCAACGTCAGTCGACAACACTTGCTGAAACGGTAAACGTACTCCTCGAACTTTGTGCAAAACTCCATTGCTTCCTGAGCGATCAACTGGATAAAGTGAAAGTGATCATGACACCCAAAATACCAGCAGCAACGAATACCAAATCCACGTGACAATACATCTCTCGAAGGATGACACTTCATTGGCATTATCACGTGATTGAATTAAAATCTGGGTGAGTCAAGTTAATGGGAGTGACAGAATAAAAATGCTGTTATGCGGACGAGGCAAGAGACTGTGGCTGTTGGCCTTCATCGTCACACTAGCATGTCTGCATCTCGTATTAATGTACTGTGATATAAGAATAGTGGAATGGGAGCCGAGTAAATATTTATTTGGATTTGGTAAGAACGATCCGCCGCATCTGGGTAATTCAACAAAGAAGATACTGTATTGGAATACTATGTTCGGTGATGAGACATTCTACTTTGGTCACGGTGATATATTTAACAAGTGCCCCGATTTACCCACCGGTGGGTGCTATGCAACGCACGATCGATATATATTCGATATTCGGGATTATGATGCTTTATTGTTTCATGGGAATGAGTTGTCGGTGAGGGATCGACCGGCGATTCGGGATCAATCACAATTTTATGTTTTTGTTAATCTTGAGAGTCCTGTGACGTGGGTCAAGCGGGCAAAGCCATTCTTCGAGGATTATTTCAATTTGACAATGACGTACAGAGTTGACAGTGATGTACAGTGGTCGTACTATTCTGTGCGTGACAGAATAAGTGGAGATATTGTGGCGCCGGTGGGGAGTGCCGTTTGGAAGACATCCGAGGATGCAACAGGTGAGGATTGCAATCGACAGTTTCACATGCACTCGCGGATACATTTGTAATGAATGAGCTTTCATTTCCCGGGCTTTTTCCGGGATCACTGAGGGTAATTACGTGATGGTTATAATTGAAGCGGGAAGCTGCTCCACAGCGCATTCACCTTTCCAGGAATAATTTGTACAATTGGACGGGAATTTTTATTAGTTCTCGTGCGTTTCAGTTGGATTAGCACTCGCTGCTTATTAGCACTTAATTGTTACCCACGACAGCTGTCGTTAAGTGTTGCTTGTCGTAATTTCTCGTACCAGTTATGGTGCATCGTTGGCCGCTTAACTCGTTCATTCGGTTAAGTGCTATTTGTTTATTTATTTGTTTGTATTTCGTTGGGGTTTGGAGAGGAGAAGCACGGTGAATGATAATTGTATCGTTTAGAATAGGATCAATGCTCCATTCACGCTCAATTCATCTCAACCTTTCTGTTAAAGCGGACCTTGGGCCGAGCGGTGAGATAATGGAGATCATCAAGACAAAGAGAAAAACGGCGGTGTGGTTTGTGAGTAATTGCGAAACAGACAGTGCACGTGAAAAATACGTGAAGGAATTGTCGAAACATGTGGATGTTGATATTTATGGCAGATGCGGAAGTGAAATGAAATGTCCAAAGGGTGAGGATTGCTTCCGAAAAATCGTGGAGCCTGAGTACTTCTTTTATTTATCCTTCGAGAACAGCCTCTGCCAGGACTACGTCACGGAGAAATTATCCAATGCTCTCATGTAATTATTACCGCGGTATTTAATTTTCATGGTAAAATATGATTTTTTTTCTCTTCAGGCATAATGTTGTTCCGGTTGTTTATGGTGGGGCGGACTATGGGTCATCGGCACCACCGAATTCTTACATAAACACCCTAGACTTCCGGTCCCCGAAGGAACTAGCACAATTTTTAATAAGACTGACGAAAAATCCATCCAAATACGCCGAGTACTTCCGATGGAAGAGGTATTATGAAATCGTTCCTGGCACGCAGTTGGCTATTTGTCGCCTCTGCAAGTATCTCCACGGGGCAAAAGGCAGTAAAGTGTACAATTCAATGGCCGATTGGTACTTGAAGGGAAAATGCCCGTTGCAGGACAAGTTGAAGAGTTTTCCATATGCCACCCAATTGGCTACGATGTTCGCTGACGATTAAATCCCTCCACTTATTTTTTTTTTTTCATTGTGAATTTTATGTTTCAACTGTAAAGAAGTCTATTATTTGTTCCACTAGGATAATGCCAATAAAGATAAGGTGAAAGTATTGCAGTGGGTGAATTGAAAGTTCAATAATTTTTTTATGTTTTCAGGATAAACGAAAAATTTACTGACCGATTTTAATTGAAATGAAATTAATACCGATTTAATCGAATTTGTGACTGAAATTTTTACCAGCGCATATTTTTGGTGAAATCGATTGAAAACGGAAAAGAGTACGCGTACTATTTATTCGCTTGTCTGAAACGAAAATCAACTTATATCGTCGCATAAACGATCCTCACGTGATGTACTCGAAAATCCTCGTGGGATGAAGAACCTGTCGTTTTCAACGATACTCCACTAAAGTTGATTCCCGTCGGAGCATTCGCCTCGGGGGAAAAACGAGTTGGACGATATGATTCCTTTATCCTTTTCACGGGCTCTATCGAATCACAATAGCTTCCACATCGGGGAGAAGATATTGCGATGTTATACTGTTGAGTGTTACTGAATCATTTCTAATGTTATCGTTTCACCACTGCGAGAATATGCTTTTGTTGTGGAATGTCAAGTCCTCGCGGACAGGAAAAACGACTGGTGAAAAATTGAGTGGAATATCCTGCCACAAAGGGATAACAACACCACAAAAAAAAACTATTCTGAATGAAGTTCAGGCCCAATTTCACTCAATTTAATTATTCAACTGAATTCAAGTTCAATACGGACTAATGCATTCGTAAGTTGATGAGAATATATTAATTATGCAATGTTAATTCGGAAAAATAGATGAGAGACCGAGTTTAACGGAGGAATCATCCAATTTTCCAGATTTACATTACATCGAGTATAATGATTGTGTTTACAACATCATGAAATTTGAATCTTGTCTGTGTTAATTAAACTTTTGAACTCACGCTTTTCCGTGGAAATCTCATTATTCTTTCCATGAATTAATTATCACTGTCAGCTGAATTACCGAATCGGGCAGGATAACAGTGAGTTAATTAAATGAAAATGTGATTGTCTTTGGTAATCGTGGCGATAAAAAGGAGCGTTCGACAAATCATCTGCTTTATCAGCAATAAATTTTCGATTCTTTCATATCGTGCCAATAATTTATCCCCCCCCCCACAAGTGCGCAAGTACTTGGGCTCGGGTATTCCACTATCCGCATAGGTCTGAGTCCTCTTTTTCGACGATTCCAGGGGATCGAGTGAGACAGCCTGTGGAGGAGCTCACTGAGAAATTTATCTGAAGGATAAAAATGTCTCTTATTGTTTGAGAGTTTATACGCTGAGGGCACTGGGATTTCAATAAAAATTCTACCCGTTTCTCTCTTAGAATTTACTCTATCATTCGGCAACTTTAAAGTACGAGTTTAAAGTCACGGTAAAGTTGGGTCATGGGATTTCATGAGGTGTCGGTCGACTTTCCCAAAATCGGTGAGCATTAATAACAATTCAAATACGCAATTTATTCCGTTTATAATATCTTTGAAATATTTTACGAAACGATTAACTGAAAAAATCAGATCTTCCATTTTTTTTATATTGGAAATAAATAATAAATGATTAAAATGTTATCAAAATCATTAAAAATCAATGGAATTACGCGGTACTGACTGACTGAGTGTTTTAAAAACCTCGAAATATCAACTAGCACTCGTGAAAAAACCCGAACGAGATGCTTTTCCACTGAAAATCTTTCACTCTCGCAATACGACACAATAATAATAATGTATCGAGCACGTGATCGTTTGATGTCTCTCTCACCTCGATCGCGAGGTACTCTGAACTAGAATTTATAGGGCGTTAAACCAACGCGCGACTGAACAACCCCTTGGACCATCGCTCCTAGGGCAACTACTGCCCACTGGCCTCCATGAATGGTACACTATATACCACCAACTTCCACCCAACGATCCGATGCAATTGCACCCTATATACTCCCATTTTCTCCGGTCTCACGGTAATACTCATGCACTTCATACTCTACTTTTGCTGCACCATTCATGGATAAATATTGTACAAATGGAATTGGAAAAACGTTCGTTTTTTTTCTTTATTTTTGAAATTACATTTACTTTGGTTGTGAAATAAAAAATTCCATTATACCCTTCAATTTCAACGTTCGCCATTTTTTTTTTATTTGCTTTTCATTATTCACAATCCATGATGGGAGCTGTATAACAATTCCCTGGTCGAGTGATACTCTGGGACTTGAAAACACGCGCGATTCGATTTTATGACTCCGGAAATTGGAATGATTGCCTTGAATTTATCATTTCGATCATTTTAAGGGTCATTTTTGGGATTTTACGAGCGCGAGTTTATGTCATGTCGATTGGTTTTCGGTTATGGGATGTATTTTTAGTCCTTGGGGTAATGACTCTGGGGATTGGGGTTATTTCAAGAAAGATTTTTACGATCTCGTGGCTTTAAAAATCGATGAAATAAACGGATTTGCTTGAATAATTGCATTTACTTTGCGATAATTTGTCAGTAATAATCGTATTTTCAATTTTTCTTCTTACAAAAAAATATAGAAAAACGATGTTTCATGTTTTAAAATAAATACATAAAATTGATTAATAAAAAAAAATGGCTTCAAAGATTTACGGATACTCAAAGGATAATAAAAATCGGTTCAAAAATTGTAAAGTCAAATCCCTCAAAACATCACTTGGCACTCGCCGAAAAATCCGGAATTTTCACTCTGACTAATCCTTATAGCGAGAGTTTCCACTCCTCGGAAAATAAAAGCCAATTTATCCCCCGAAATGGAAAACGCAAACAGACCGAAATACTTCAATCTCCCACTTCGTCAATAATGCACGTCCAACACATACAGTTAGAAATTCATGGAATCATGAGACACCACAGCACCATGAAAACAAATTCCATCACAGCTCACTGAATAATCAATGGAAAACGCGAACGCGACGAAAATTAAGTAATTGACATTGATATTCCTGGGGTGCGACACACAGAGCGAAAAGTCAACCAAAAATTCCATGAAAAATCGGGAAAAATTGAACAGTTCGAGAGGTAATCCCCAACCAAAATAGAATTCAATGAAAAATTATTTATCGCATCTATTTCATCACTCATTTATATTCATAAATGAAAGATTATCCTCATTAATTCCCCCAAAATTTCAATACACTCCATAAAAAAACTGAATTATTCCGTAATGCATTGAGACAAGAATAAATATTAATACGTCGTGGATACATAACCTCCATAAATATCTTAATTGAAATTAAATTGAGAGATTTACTGGTTACCAGTGCAAATCGATTGACCCCTTCCCCACCCCCTCATCGAGAGTTGTAAATCGCCATTTGGTGTACGTGACATCCATAGGTGAAATGGTGGGAAGACGGGGGGGTGGAAATAAGGTGCGGGAATGCCGGGAGATAATGATGAACCAACTAGCCCCAGTGACCAGAATTACCCCCCACTGACCATATTGCGGTGTATATATTTATGTGGGCGATGGGTTTTCCTGGGTGGTAGAGGCACTATTACAGTGAACCAAGTGGGTTCGATGCACGTCCACTGGGGGCAACTCCCTGCCTGGAAAACGGAGATAGAGAGAACGCTCGGAGTGTGAGTGGAATGTTTCAGACTCCATTACTTGAATTGGATTGGGAATACAGCCTGGTCCCTGACCATCCTCCCCTCATATTTTCGACAAACACTACCACCACCCCCATTCAACCCCCAAAATATCCCAAATTTTCCCGTACAGTAGTCCGCATCGTAACTCAAATGAGGTAAACGCACACCAGCGTCACTTGAATTTTCCCGGGTAGATGAACATATATCAACTTCTGGTTATTACGGTTATCAGAGTTTATGGGGGTCCCACCCACCCTTAATTCACGGTTCTAATATTCCAAAAATGGGGAAAGAATAATAATTATTGTTATAATTATGATTTCAAGAAACTCTTGTTGAGAGAGGATTGAAAATGGTGAATTTTATTATAAATTTTTCGGGGTGAAGCCCCGAACTTAAATGAGATGCATGTGGTCGGGTTGGATTACATCTTCCGGAGTAGAACGTATCTCAACTTCCTGAGACTACGGGTTATTAGGATTATCAGTGTTTATGGGGTCGGAGGTGTAGGACGTCTTGATTTGGCTTCTTCGTCGTTTGAAACCATTAGTTTCAGGAGGTATAGGTTTACTACAACTTTGATGTTGAAGCTTCGCCAACCGTGAAGAAGAAATTCGGTCTTTGAAGTCTTTTGAGAGTCTTCTAGAGTTCATCTCAACCGTTCCCTCGTACGTTCATCGATTCATTCATTTTTATCGATAAAATGATAACTGAACACTAATTCACCGTTGAAAATATCGACTGATAGTAGATAGATTGATTAGAAAAAAATCCATTTGAAATTTCCGCTTCGAATCAATAATTAAGAAAAAAAATAATAAATTAAACTTCATTTTCCCTCTGAATTTACGCTCGAAAATTTTACAATTCCTCCAATTTTTGATTAATTAATTTTCGAGTAGTCTAGTCAGATTCTCGTTCGATTTTCATCGGTTTTTAATTAATTCCTTCACTCTGCACGAATGGAAGTGATTCGAGTCAGAACTGCCTCGATCAAAATGTGAAATGAAACCCGAGGTTCGCCCATCGAGATTTTCCACCGCAGATGAAGTCTCGGATCACCTCTCTTTTTGACATATTGAAATTCTCGGAAAGCTACCCAAAATTAAATTCATTCCTGCAACAACGTGTAAAAATAAACGGAGCCGCTTGCACATGCGATAGAAGTCTCCAAAGGGTAAATATTGCCGGTGCTTTTCCCTTTTATGACTTTTATGTCTTCGAGTTCTCTCTCTCTCTTTTTTTCAATCCCGTTCATTTTCGAGGCATCCGTAGAATCGATTGGTGAAGCATCTGCTACCGATAGTGCCTTGGAGCGTCGATTCTGTTCCACTTGCCGTTTCACGAATAGATATACGTCATCCACACAGACTTACACAGTCTATTCACGATAACTTCCGACAGCTGCACCCAATGGCCAAATGCGTACATCCGAGTGGACATTATTCCAGGATTGGGCAGACATGCTGTATAGATGTCAAAACTTGAGGATTCTGGATGATACGTTTGCCCCGAATGTGTTATCATAGAAAGCTTTTCCATTTTTATTGCTGTAGAGATAGTGAAATGTCAGTCGCGACTGAATATTCCCGGAAGTGAGACATTCCAAATTTTTGAAATGAAAGAAACTGGAAAAATTGGTAAAATTGGAAAAATTGGAAAAATTGGAATGATTGTAATCGCGTGATTTTCGGCGGTTGGAAAATTACAATTGGAATGTAATAAAAAAATTGTGAAAAATCCAGCGATCGAAGTTTTAGTGTAATAATTAAACTTCTCCCTCAGGCCTGAATTAACTCGACGGAAAAATTATTGAAGTACTCCCACAGTGCAATTCCCATTCAACTGAGTAAGACAATAAGAGATAACAATGACTACCCAGTCGACCCAGTTTCTCCACCTTGAAAATTTACTCGACTGCATCACTCCTCCCCAAAAATTTACGTACAGCATTTCTCCCGAGTTCACCTGGAACGACTCAAATCCTCAACTATCCCAGAAACGAATGAATCAAATGGTGAAATGGCTTCAACTACCTCACAGGACTGCAAAATTCAAGCCAACTTTCCTGAAATACTCCATTCGCTCTTTGTGTTATCGGCGTCTTTGCAATTTTCTAATTGAATTAAACTTTTCAAAGGTTCGATGCCGCTCTCGCCCGTTAGTCTTAATTGACATAAAGTTATCGTGTTCAATACCTCATTACAACTTTTAACATTGATTTGTTTATTTTTTTTTCTCTGTCCAATCTCTTCCGTCTCGAGCTGTCGATGAGTCCCTTCCGTCTGTCAATTTACCCCACCTCCATTGATAAACTCTTAACTCCTGTGAGTCCGCGAATGTATTAAAAAGTACGCCATTCAGATGGTATTATACTCGGGCAATGTGCAGTTAACATAAACTAGTCAATACATTAAACTTTATCGGCACAACAAACACCCCACAGACATATTTCACTTTATGCATTCCCCTCAATTTCCATTTACACGAATAATCGGGGAGTGGGCCCTTTCAATGTTTATATGTTGGTTTTTATTGTTATGCTTTTCACAACTTTGTGACGGAAATCGGAATAATGAGGGAATGGAGATGGGGCAAAAAAAGTGGATAAAGTCGTGGAAAGTCAGACGGAGAACGGACGACAGGCACGTCACCTGCCTTGAGATATCATTTTTCGTTTTCAGTCGGTTCGTGATGGACATGGGGAGGAAATTCTTTAGAAATATCATACACTGCGGAAAGTTTTCGTCTTTATTTTCAGGGTTGAAATCCGGAAATTTTTTATCCACTCGTCAAATGAAATTCCGGGAAATTTTTTTTATTAAAAAATTTACTGTATAAATCATCCGAAAATTGGTAAATCATCATAATTCCGAAATATGGATAATTATTAATTTTCAGGGTGCGTTTTTATCGGAATAGGACTCGTGAGAGAGGGGACTATTTTCGATGGTTTTTGGAAAATCCTATTATACTGGTATTATTTTATTTTCCTTGAAATAAGGGGAATAGTTTTCGCTCAATTGTAAAGTATGTCGCTGGTGACGTTCATGAATCATGAGAACACCGACTCCAAATAGAAACTATTTCCAAGACGACTACGGGAATGAATGGCAGCGAGACGAGCGTTAAGATGTGTACACACACTTTTCGACACACACACACGTTTGAATCGAGCGTCGTGAAAACACCAAATTGAATTCCACTTTAGTCCGTGCCTTGAAAACAAACGTTGACGGGATCGAACGTTTGTGTTACGATTGCCGGTGGCGGCTTTCTGTTCTTTCACCACTTTTTATTTCTATTTGCACTCCAATACCGTTAGCGATCAACACTCAGAAATTCAACTCTAAATTAATTATTTAATAGAATGGAGATAATGAAGAGTTAACCGACGGCTTGATTGATGTCCAATACTGGAGACACGGAAAAAACATTAAGATTCGATGGAGTAATTTCAAATATAAACCGCGCAGAGGAAAATGTTCAGTAAAAATTACGGAACAATTCAAGAAAGAAATTGAAAATTAAATTGCAGTTAGAAATATAATTTTCTCTCTCTCCGTGTCATGAGCGAATTTTATTGGTTGAGTGGAGCCTCGTTTTGTAGAAATTTCATGAATTTATTGACTGCGAATTAACGGAAATAACGAGAGTGGGAACTGGCAAAATGTCGGAGATGAGAGAGCGTTTGTGAAAAAATAATAGCAGGTAATAGGATATTTCAAGTGTGCGCGGTGTCTTTTATCGGCCGATGCATTTAAATGCAAAGTATTATTCAAATGGCGCTCTCCAGCGCCAATTCTCTTTCTACCTTTGGACTGAATCTCTCGCCTCAGACCCCGGGGAAAACTAAAGAGACAAGAGGCTTCATTTCCAGATGGATATCTTCCATCGTGAAAATTCTTGGGAAAACTGGTGAGTTCTGAATAGCGGACCTCTCGATGAGTCCAAGAAAAGATTTAATTGGATTGAGAGATGAAAATAATTTTTTTTTTCGAAATTCGATGAAAATGAATTTTTTTTCGAAAATCGATGAAAATATTTTTTTTTTGAAAATCGATAAAAATGATTTTTTTTGAAAATTCTCGGGAAAACTTGTGAGTTTTGAGTAGCGGACCTCTCCATTAGTCCAAAGAAGGATTTAATTGGATTGAGAGATGAAAATAATTTTTTTTTTCGAAAATCGATGAAAATATTTTTTTTCGAAAATCGATGAGAATTAATTTTTTTGAAAATTCTCAAGAAAACTCGTGAGTTCTGAGTAGCGGACCTCTTGACTAGTCCAAAAAAAAATTGAATTCCATTGAGGGATGAAAATAAATTTTTTTTAGAAATTCGATGAAAATTAATTTTTTTTCGAAAATCGATGAGAATGAATTTTTTTTAATTTGCGGGAAAACTCGTGAGTTCTGATTAGCGGACCTCTCGATTAGTCCAAAAAAAGATTGAATTTAATTGAGGGATGAAAATAGGTTTTTCTTCATTATGGCTAGATGGATTCAAATACTCAGTGTCACCCTTGGAAATTTTCCACTGAATTTTCCGTGCTGCATTCCTCAAATTTTTATCGCACCGAATTCCACGGAATTTTATTGGAAAACTCCCGGTAATTTTCCACAGAATATTCATTTCCATCATGAAAGACCGCTTGAATGAATTTTACACCTGCCACTAATAAAAAAATCACAATTTTCCGTCGGCTTTCAGAGGAACTTGGAATTTTAGGTGTATCATTCTCTGTGGAGCTAATTCAGAGCTGGAAAATTCGTCAGTAGAATTTTTAGAAGATTGAAAAACGTCAAGCGAATGATTAACAATTTTTCAGTGACCCCCAAGTATTCTGGAATTTAATATTGTTGCGTGAACCATTGAGAATTCGAAAAAATTCACGACATCGCGGGATAAAGAGCGAATATAATTCCTGCGGCTTCACATAATTACAGCTCTACGATACACGCCCTTTGAAGAAATGAAAAATATTCGAGATAACAGAAAACCCATTCGTCGGTGGATGTGAAAACTTTTTCATTCCAACTGGAATTTTATCCTGTTGCATACACCGGGGGGTGAGGGGATGCTATTGAAGTTCCAGAAAGTGAATACCGTTGATCACAGAAACCGTAGAATATTTACAGAGGAAAAAGTGAAGGAGTGGGGAAAAAAACTTGACAGTCATCAGTGAAAAATCACATTTTTTACTGGATTTTTTTTTGTGACGAACGTTTGGATATAATATCAGCGATTTATCACGGAGTGGAGAAAAATAAAAAAGTTGGAAGGGGATAAATCTTCGGGAACGACGGAGAAGTTCCACGTCGGGACGACTATAACCGACTGACGACGAGAAGATTTCTGAGAAGGCGGGGAGGATTAAAAAATAGAATAGTAACTGTTTAAAAATGTAAATTAACGTTTTTTCCACGGTTTATGGGTAATATAATCCGAGTTGCGCGTAAATAAAACCATACAGTCTACTAAAAATATAAAAATTTTTAATCAGATAATAGTCGTCTGGAAAACGGGGAAAATGCAGATGAGGGTGAGAAATCGTTTGGAACAGGCAGGGAAATACTTAACGAAAATTTTATGCGATAATAAAAATGTGGGAAAAGGTGGATACAATTGACAGAGAAATATTTTCTTAAAAATGAAGAAGGGGTAGTAACCGAGATATTGACGAGCCACCAGTGACGCAAAAGAGCATAATAACTCGGAATATTATAAATCTTGGCCGCATAAGCTCATCCTCAATTTGCATTTTTAAACATTTTTAATCCCTCAGCGTTCATCCGCAGTCTTTTCTCCCTTCTTCTTCTTCATTTCTTCCCGCTCCCCATGTCTATCCACTTTTCCTCGATCCGTCTTTTTTTTTTTTGTACATTCACGCCTTTGTCTTTCTCTTATTTCCTCCCTGACTTTTTTCCTCAACGCCGTACCCCCGATTCATCATCCCAAACTCATTCGCACCTCTCAACCCCTTCCGCTCACCCACCATTACTCCAGAAATATATAGTGATATGTATATTACTATGTACCTCTTGGTATTTTCAAACCTAAAATTGCGCCCAGCTTAATCACATTCATGAAGAATTTATATGCAGATATGTGTTAATTACGGGATAATTAGAAGAGTTTTCAGTATGAATTGAGGGGGTGGATAATGAGACCTGTCCGGTGACGTTAGAGGAAAAATATTGCATTGTCGGAAATTTCTGTGTTAAATTTCCGTGTAAGTGCACTGTTGGAAAAATACACTCGACATTCCAAGTGAAAAAACGGTAAATAAATATAGGTATTAATGAATATTAAATTATAATATGAACGCGGAATTTACAAGAAATCATGAGAATTTCACGGCGCTATTATTTTTTCAATTTAATATTCAACGAGCCAAATCCTGAAAAAGGGCGTATGAAATTTTCCATTTCCCGTCAAACAAATTTCATTATCTTCCACCAAAACGCGCCCTCCCTCCGCCTCCCCCCTCGAAATTCTCCTGAAAAAGAAAACAATATCCCCCAGAATTATATCTCCAACAATAACAGTAAGTTTCCCGGAAAACTCGATGTACCTCAGCTCACCAGTAATGCGGTATCTTTTTAATTTATGCATCGATGGTCCGAGAATTTAATATTCACCACTCGCAGAGGCCCTGCATCGTAAAAACTTTGAGAATACCCGAGGGGGTTGCATCCCCCATATTTTTCAACCCGAAGACTTTCCAACTCAACGGGAGTGTAATCGCTCCTGGGGAAGAGAACGAATTCACGAATTTCCAATAAGATGTGATGTAAAAAATGGGTATCGGGCAGTTAATTTTTCAGGGCTGAGTGAGCGTCGATTGAGCCAACTGCTTGAAATGATTGCCGTCATAAAGATGAAGAATTCCATCTCGAGACTTCGCTTTTCCCTTCTGCACCTCTTCTCGAACTCAATGATCTTATTTACGACCACCCACGTTCATATTCGTGTTCTAAATCCACCGTATTATTCAGAAAATACGAGATCCGTTATAATTATAATCTGCACGACGAGAAATTGTTAAAATGAATTTTCAATTTCTCTTGAACGTACCGGAAAATTCAGGGAAAAAAAAATGTAAAAAGTATGAGGACGAGAGGAATTGAGCCATATCCTGGGGAATAGGATCGTCCTCAGCCAGACCAGATATCTCGATCATCGGACCCCGGTGATTTAAGGGTTAAGGGGGTGGTAGTCAGGGTGACCAGGGCATGGTTGAACGTCCGAGTTAGAGGATGCGGAATGAAAGGAACTTGACCCAATCGGTAGGAAGATCACGCGCCGATCGTAACGGCCAAACCCCTCCTCAGGACCGTCATCTTCGACCCCCTCGGTCCGCCATAGGCGTCTCTTATCGGTAATTTATACTTTCAATTTAGATCCACACTCCGACCATTTCGGGGAGCATTCTCACCCATCGGTCTATCGCCCGGGGAAGGATAAAAACGAAAAAAAAAAACACAACGCAATCGTCGATTCAAACTACCGCACCATCGTGCCTCCATATCGTCTCATTACGGGGCAGAAGCAAGTAAATGAGAAGTTGTGTTCGTCCCCATCGCACTTCATGACCGGTGGAGGTACAGGAATATCAAGTGCATCCCCTTTTAATATTCTGGAAATCGATATTATCACCGAATTCTATTTTATTCCATTTTTTTGGATTTGAGAAAATAGTAGAGGTGCGGGGACTTATCAGATTGAATGAAAATGATTGAATAATGAATTGATATGAATTAAATGCGAAAATATAATTTTCTATCACAATTTACTCCAGCATTTTTTTGCCCTGTCGATCAGTCATGGTGTCAACAAAAAACAACAAAAATTGATGAATTCCCGAAGTTGATGAATTATTCAAAATAAATGAAGAAGTTTATTTGCCCGGAATAAAGTTGCTTTTTTCTTCCCCACTGGATGTCAGTGGATTCCCATGATTTATTCAGGGATGATACTGCACCCCCCCGTACGATAAAGTTTCCTAAACTTGAAAATGACGGCATATAGGTGTTTTACGAGCAAAAGGGCGTTAATGGCTGCTGCGATTGGCTTAAGTGAAACCAGAATGGAATTATTCTGGCGTGAATCTATAAGTGAATTGAATGAGTTTGAGAAGATTAAAGTCAAAATTGATTTACGTTCTATCACCGGGGATTTCAAGTGCCGAGTGATTCTTCAATCCGTCGAGGAGTTACAGTCCCTGGATAATTAATCATTTACAGTTTTGTGCGCCGAAGGGTGCGCAATTAGTTACTAAAGTTACGATTGGAAATTTTCAAGGGATTAATTAATTGATGGGGACGAGCGGGGGGGTTATCATTTTTTTTTTGAGGGGGGTGGGTAGGGGGCCGTGTTTTTATTCAATCAGCGGTGTTCGTTGGTAATCACAAATCCGTCGTGGATTGGGTGCCAGTGCCAAATGACCGTTGGCGTGGACTAACGAGTGTTCTACTCGTCCTAACTCACTTCGACATCCTAACTGCTCACCGACAGCAATTATCCACAGACTAGAATTTTTTTTATCACCGTCAGCCTCGTACTTCCATTTTTCCTACCGAAATATAATTCTTTAATGAATCACCTAACAAATGGATGGGCGCTGTTTTTTTTACGGATTTCAACGCTGAGAAAAATTTATTGTCAGATTTACTCGGACGTTTAATTGTCGGACGGATTGGCCGCGAAGGAGTTTTTACACGTTTTAGTAGAATCGAATATTTTTTACGTTGACATTTTTACAGACAAATGGAGTTTTCACTCATTTTCTAGAAGTGATTTCCAATTTATTCTCAAGGATTTTTACCTTTGGAATAGGTGAGAACTTGAAAAAATTGGGAATGGTGAATTTTCCGCGAACGATTGTACAATTGAAATTTTTTTTAATTAGTGTTTTTGCCAATTGAATAAAGTGCAGGTGAAAATGTACACCCGTTCGAGTGATACCGGCTCTCGTTCAATTTTTTTTCGGATCGATAGTGAAGGCAGTATCGAATGGAAGAAGAGGCGCTCCACTCGGAAGTTCGAGCATCGGGGTAACGATGTTGCACCGTTTCCGGTTGGAACGAGTCTTTGTTCGACATACCGGAAACGGATACCGCTCATCAGAGACCATCAACTCACCCGACAATGCTCAACCACCTGCTTTTCTTTCGACGCTCCTTCCTTCGCCTTTTTTTTTAGCACAAAAGTTCCAAGGAAAAAAGCTCCAATTGAAAGAGAAAAAGAAAAACTGAAAAAATCCATACGAAGGAGTGTCTCACGTCATTAATGGATGACTGTACTACAACAAAACGGACTCATTATTCTACAATTGTCCGCTATCTGCATTCTTCCCCCGCCGATCTCGCATTTCCAAGATTCCAAAGGAGAAAATAATACCGGCGACGGATTAAGCGCCATTATAAGAACCCGAGAACACGATAAAGAGCGAATTTCAATTTCTCCATCACCCGGATTATTCAATTTCCATTATTTGGGAGTATTCGTGTAAAAACTAGATTTCAAATTATTTTCACAGTATTTCGTTAAAAAATTTCAATTTCTCAAGATTCATAAAAGAATAAAGTAAATTAATCGGCCAGAAGGTGATTAATCATCTCAAGACCCTCGGCATCTCCACAGAATAAAAATTTTCCACTTTGAGAAACGATTCCCTCACTACACGATTCCCTCACCACCCCAAGAAGAAGACCCGAAAAGAGATAATCCGCGATGATAAACAGAAAGGCAGTGTTTTGATCTCCTCCCCAATCTCTCACAGGACACCGTATAAATGGTTGAGAGACATTCGTAACGAAATAAAGAAGACAACGTTTCTTCGCGTTTACAAGTGGTGTGAGAGAATGAGCAGAGGGTAGTTGAAAACCGAAAAGAGCACCCCAAGTAAGTGCAGTGAGGAGCAAAAAGGTGCAGAGGGAGGTGATCCTCTCGTAGAAAATTCCAACTCAGTAACACTGGAATCCAGGGCACCCGGAGGGGCAAGGGGGGGGGGGGGGGGAGTGTTACTGGATGGTACGTCAGTGAAATTTAATTAAAATTTAATTCGCCAGGGGTTTCGCTAATCCGTGAGTTCTACGCGAGCACTCGTGCGTGGATGCCTTCCCTCTTGTCATACGATCTCTCATCCCATACACCAATTCCAAAGAGTAAACCCTCGGGCCCTCGTGCACACGGCCGCTGATTTGGAATTGTAAACGGCGATGGGTCGGAGGATAAAATGAGACGAAGCGATTGAGATCGGAGGCGAAATGATAGGGATAGCCTGTGTCATGGAGTCGCCTCGGGGGGTTGAAGTGGGTGGAAGTGGGTGGAAGTGGGTGGAAGTGGGTAGTTTGAGGGGGTGAAGAAGGGGGGTAAAGGGAGTGTGTGGACGACGTGGAAACACAGATGCCGGGGAAAAGGGTCGAGGTAGGACTCTCCGGCGCCAACGGGATTACTGCTAAAAGCGTACAAATCCTCGTTGCGACGTTAGCGACGAGCTGCAACGACAGGAGTATTGCCCTCGTCCTGAGAGTATCAGGGTGAAATAGTTTTGGAGCTTTTCGTGGGGGTGGGGCTGGTATGCGTGGGTGGGAAACTTTACTTTCACGATGGCATTACGTTTTTTTGGGGATTATTCCGCCGAGTTTTGATGAGAGGTTGCCGACCGGTTCAGTCATTGAGAGAAATTTGTGTGAAGGAATTTTCACCCCGGGCGTTGCAGTGGAAATTGATTCATCGAGGAAATAACTTTTATTGAACTGTATATGGCAGCGATAAATTACGGGAAAATTACTGGATCGTCAATGGTCTATGCTATTTCTATTGATTTCGATGAAAGTGTTAATTGATTCCTCGAAATTCTCCACATGCTTTTCATGAATAATTCGTGAGCACTTGCCAGTCAATGTTTAATAAAATTGTTAACTGATTTTTATTTCCCCTTCAAAGGAAATGCAAATCACGTAGTGAGGGGACATCAAGTGTTCACGGAGTGGATCTGCGAAGAGATGAGACCGAGAGGCTTGAAAATGGAAATCGTGAAAGAGCGCGGTTGGTGACAGTGAACTCGTCGACGGGGTGAGAAAGGCACGTCGTAGAAGAGGGTGTGCTTGTACCGCTCGCCAAAAGGCGCCCGTTTCACATTTTTAATGTCAATTTGAGTGGCGAAAAATAATTGCAACATTACGGATTTGAATCGAAAGAAAAAAAAAATACGATTGAATGATCGTTTTTTTTTTGTCAGTGCAGTACACCCTCATACCCTCACACCCTTTTTCCCTCCGTGAAACCACTAGACCTTCATCTGCGATTCGATCTCCCAGTTCGTCTCGTCTTTTCCCATCGTTCCTAAATTCTTCGCATTCCCCGTTTCCCACGACACTTTCTTGTCCAGCAGCCCTCGCTCTCAGGAAAATGGAAAATACGAGTCTTCCCTTGGCGTAACGCAGTGGTTTATAAAACCTAATAAGTATGATATAGCATCCGCCTTCCACCGAAAATTTACGATTTCGCGAATTTATCTGCACCTGAGATTCGTTTCGTTCAATTTTTTCCCGGTTTTTATCTTCATTTCGGGGATAAAAGTTTGGAAGCGTGAAGAGGTCTGCCCTGGAAAAAGAGGGTTTACTTTATTTCCGATAAATCCAACACGCGTAAACAAGGGAATATCACGCTGGGGGATATGATGAGAAGGAGATTTGAGAATTGAACCGTCTATGCTATCCCGCCAAATCCCTGAATGACACTGAGGGCCACGATCAAATTTCACAGCCCGAATATTACCTGGGAATGGATAGCTGGTTTTCCTCGATGGAAAACGTATTTTCATCATCCATGAAAGAAGATTGAGCCGATCCTGATATCAGGTTAATTGGGAAATTACAAAAGAAGAAGTTATGGAAGAATACACGAGGTAAAATAAAAAAATCTCCCGAACTGAATTAATTTGTGGAAAATTGAAAAAAAAATTTCTGTGGACTTGAAAATCTAGTCTTGAATTATCCGTGAATTACCCATCACAATTTCACCCGCCATAAAGTCTCGCACCGTGAATACCACAGAAATAAAAATACCGAGAACGTCAACCCTTTCGGGGTGTCCCCAATGAGAATTGAAACGAGTGATATTTTGAAACAAAACAGAACCCCCACAATTTCACATTATGACGATGCGGCAGGCGTACCTCACAGTGACTAGTACCGACAATTGTCAAATTGAATTTTTCCCCCTTGCCCATCACTTTTTCCCGACTTTCATCATGTATAAAAATCCGAGAGAAATCCCGTCAATCCAGTGACATTCTCTCACGTTCCACCCCCTCACCACCCCCTCACCACCCAAGCAATGCGCCTCTTTCTTTTCTGCACGAATGCCATCGATTGGCGCCAATCGCCACGCGTTCGAACGAAATTCACAGCAAAAGCACATCAGAGAGAAAAATGTCAAAAAACATTTCGTCGGATGATTTGTCTTCGCTCGTTGTCTCGGGGGCAATTTTCTTCCCCAAGTATTTTCCTCCGTGTTTTTGGTGATTGCAAACGGATAATTGGACGAGGGTAATTGGTGAATTTTTTTTTTCTTTTTTGTTTGTCCTGGTGGAGAATTGAGGGGTTAAGGCGCATCTGGGACTGTCTCAAGGTTGAGAATCGTCATACTGACGGCAGTTTATTACTACACGGGGGAGGGACACGTAGTGCCGCCTGGCACAGGCCACTTTGACGGCAAACACTTGGCACGATATCACCCCCCGACATCCCTTTACCTCTCCTTCGGACTCATCCCCCTTTATTACTGCACGAAATCCCCAACGACGTGTATCTTTCCCTCCAATTCTTACTCACTCTTTCTCTGTTTCGTGAGTAAAGATTTTTCATGGTTCAACACTACATTTTTCGCTTTTTTTTCCGAGACTAAAGGTCGACCGAATGGATGTCAAAATCGTGAAAATAATTTTTCATCATTGCTGGAATTTTTCTTGAATATTGTAAATTAATTCTCGTTAATTACGTCGTAATTGTAATTAATTTATAATACGTTCCGTAATTTTCCTTCGAATTTTATTTGAAAAATGATTATGTCGCAAGTTGGATTTTCTTAATCACTTCCATTATCGGTAGAATTAAAGTTTAGCAATGCTTATTGAATATTTCTCATCGTAATGAATCATTAATGATCATCGTCATGGGAATATCACTCAGCATCCTTGTACTTGGGTTAACTTCGATTTCCGCATCTCCATATAGCTGAACCCCGAGCCATTTTCGTATTCCGCAATATTCTAAGGGAATTTGCCGGTGGTGAAATTAAGTCTTACCACCCGTGGCCCCGTAATAATACCGCATACTCGTCGTTGGCCCACTTTCAGCATCAGGTCTAAGCACCCGTTACACCGAGAGAGATGAAATTAGGTATGGGTCTTAGCAAGAGCTGTATCGTACAAGACATGTAGCAAACCAAAGCCGAAATTTTACTCTCATCGAATCAATAAAAAATTGGGATAAACTATTTTTCTCTACGCGGAGAAAAATATTGGATAGAAATCACACAAATTGAAAATTTACCTGACGGTATTGTAATTTTCCACACAAAATTGTTAGGAGAATTTTTTTCCCCCCTTTTCACTCCAGAATTGCGAATTCAAATAATTTGAGCTGACGCGGCGTTTGCAAATCTTTCCTTGCAATTTCCCTCCACGAATCCTTTCTATTAATTCAGAGTAATTTCATACTGACTATACTTATTGAAAAATATTGAAATATTGAATTGAAAAATGAAAGAATAGCTTTGCGGCAAAGTCTTTGCTATATTCTAGGGTCTGCAGACCGAGCGCATATGATTTGTGCATCTCGTTGATGATTCACGTGTCCCATGTTTCCTCATTTGTACGAATTTATATTTATTCCCCACTTTTTTGCTTAACGTCCGGTATTTAAGACAAAAGTCACGAGTCAAATGAAACCGTAAAAAAACTTTACGGGCGAAAAAGCACAGGTGAAGCTGAAAGATGAGATTTTATACGGCGCAACGTTGAACTCATCGTACGACAAATCACGGCGAACACTAGGTTTTTTTCTCATGTTATTTGAGCGGTGAAACTTATTTTATTTCGAGGAGAGAAAGGTAGAATCGAGAGTTCCCGTAAAGGATTTTTCTCAGCACGAAAAAAATCCTTTATCCCCATAAAATTTTATCGCTCTCACCCTAAAATAGACATTTTTCCGGCGTAAAATTCTCTCCCTACGAATTTATGTAAACAACTTCCAAAAAGGCATTGACAGTTGTCGACCGATAAATTCTGGGAGAAATCATTCAAAACAATGAATAAGAACGCTTCCCCGAGAAACCCAATTTTCTGCTCTACAAATTTTCCCAGTAATTAAATTTTCCCTCAAAGCATCGAAGAAACTTCTCAACACGCATAAAAAAGCACCATCCAATCATCCGCTCAACAATCCCTTCAATAATTAATCTTCACCATTGAAAATTTTCCAGTGAAATTTCTGCTACATTTTAAAAAATTTTAATCAACATTGAGCGGTGGTTAATTATCCGGTGTGACTTTATGCATTTGGAATAATTACCGAAATAAATAGTACGTTGGAAACTTTCATTGTTTTTTCCATAGTAATACCGATAGTTTGAAAGGCATCAAAACGAACCCGAGATTCATACATCTCATGTTTCAGTGGTATCCCGGAAAGTTCATGAAAACTTCACCATCTCGTTTTCCTCGGCTGAGAAAAAATAAAATGCCAAGACGAGAAGAAGCGCCATAAGTAGCGATGCATGGTGGGTTTTGTATGCGTCCAGTAACTCGCTACCACAGGTCATATCTCACGGCAAATGGTAAAGCCAAAGTAAAAAAAAAACTCACCCTCTATTTTTCTCGTGAGTGGTTTGCGCATATACTTCGAGTTGCGTTCATCCCAGAGCTGTTAGCTACCTTTTCCTCTTATTTCCAGCTAACCCAACGCCATCCTACGGCCACTGGACATCTTCATTCACTATCTCGAGCCAAAGTTTTAATCAAATTACGTATTACTCGCAACCGAGTGTAGAGAACGGAGGGGGATATTACAGTACGAGTAAACCGCTGACGTGGAGACCGGGTTTTAGCCAACAGACTAATTCAATGGTCTAAATGGAGAAAAAGTCACGTCTGCTTTCAACTGTAAAGGAGTTAAATGGTGGATACACGGTTGGCAGGCTTTTTTTTTTACGTTTCGTTGGTCACGTTGTTACTCTTGATGTTTTTACTTTGAATTAGATTTCGTATTTTATTCAACACCGGAGTCGCCAATCCTTCGGGAAATTTCACGTACCGTTTGTGGTTATTTGTTATTAAAAAACTGACTTTTTAAAATTAAAATTTCACGAGACTGTTGGAAAATTATACCCAATTGAGAGTTATTCCGATTCAACAGTAAGACTGGACGAAGTTATTAAATTTATTTAAAATTTAATATTAACTCGCGTGGACCGTGGAGAGGGATCATCAGGATATTGTGGGAATAAACGCGAAGAAACGAAATCCAATTTATCCGGCGTTTGGATGACTTGGTGTTGTGTCGAATTATTCTCAAGGTCCTGCTCTCCACGGGCTTTGTTTATTTTTCCCTCCGCTACACCGCTCCTTTGGTTTCCTCGAAATAGCCGCTGCAGTCCGCTCCGAGTAACTGAACTTCCATACGAGATTCTCCCATATATATCCACCCGCGCGGACCGTGGAGGAAGGCCCCCTGGCGAGAGTCCTTCAGTCACTTCGAATTCTAAATTTCTTAGAGTTATGTTTCAATTTCAAAGTTAAGACGTCAAAGCCTGTGATTGATTCTGCGCAGAATCTCTGAGGGTACACTTTTTTCCCCCACCACCGAGTTTTCCTCCAATCCCAGAATTCTCGCTAGAACTGTTTGTCTACAAAATAGAGTGCATTTCTGAAGAAGTCATAATCTTCGCCGAGCACTCGGGAGAGGCAGACCTGACTTGCAGTGGAGAGACGACGGAGCGGTGGAGGAAAACATCGTCCTGGTTTAGAAGCCCAAAATTTCTACAGTATAATTGGACTTCAGTTCTTCAACAAGGAGGCAGATGGCGGGAGCCCGCAGCAACGAGAAACAAAATAGTTGCTGAGAAATTATTTGGAGAATTGGCGATAGAGTGATGCCGTGACAGCCGAGAGACCCTCAGTGAGTCGAAAATTCAACCAAGTTATAGCATTCTCATGATCTCACTGCCTAAATCTCTCCGATGTCTACGAACTTTCCTTTCTTCTTGAAATCCTCGGAGTATTTTATGCGCCGTTGAAATCATCAACCCCACCTCGAGTTTTTAATTCATCTCAACGAAACTGAATATTTTCCAGATCTTAAATCCCAAAATATTCCATAAATTTTATTATTTCAAAAATTAATTTATAATTGAAAAAGTGATCAGCTCGTTTCAGTATAATTAATACCGAGGGGCGAGAGGTCTGAGATGTTTTTCCACTGATTAAGTTATTCGGATTAATTTTCTGGGGAGAACATTAGAGTTTATTCCGCTCCCGCATTCGAATCGCAAAGTCTAACCATCTTAATCAGTAGTTATGGCCGTGAACTTTTTTTTATTCCTCTCCATTGCTCGGGGAATTGTTGTTAAAACAAGTATTTTTAAAAGCGGAGTTACTCCGGGAATTTTTTACTCTGATTAAAGCCGGGGTCCACGCGTTTGAGCGATAGTGACTGAAAATCCAATTGAGTTGTGAATCACCGAAGCGAATTTCAGTTGAAAACATCGAACTTCAATACACGTCGGATATTTTTCAATTTGTTGGAACGTATTACGAGAGATATCGCGAAGTGCAATTGAATTGTTTGAAACATCCTCAAGATATTTGAAAATTAATTGGAAAAACCCCAAGTTGGACTGACATTTTCCACTACCGGAATATTCAATTTTCAGATGAATTTTTAAATCTCTCTGATCTGATCTGGAATTTATTCTTCTCCGTAGAAAATTACACGAATATGATGAACGCTTTTATCTCGTTATTGTAAATTTGTTAACGTTTCTTGCCACTCTTCATAGCCCGATCCTCGACATAAAAATAGAAAATCAATTTCTGAAAAAAAACCGTTTTTTCCGCCATTAAAAATCCGCAGAAAATTCCCCATAGGGAATTCACCGCTGTAACATCCGAAAGAAAAAACGTACACCGAATGCCAGTCAATATTCGACTGTTCCTCCACCCGTTCAATGATCATCCGTATTGTTAATTAATTCCCGACAAAAACTTCATAAAGACCATCACAACCGTGTGCATGAGGTTTCGCGATGGCAATAAATGTTTCACTCCGTAACATTTCAACCGATCACTCTCAAACATTTCATAACATTTGTTAAAACTAAATCAAAGTCCCTCAGAGTAATGAGTACTGATTTGTTCGAGGATGGGAGATTAATTATTGTTCACCCCTTTCACCTGTCGCCAGTCCAAAAATTCGGATTTCCATTGACACCGAGAGTTCCATTATCCAAATCTATTACGCAATCACTCATGACGTAACGCGCTTATTAACCATTGAATTACGTACAAAGCGGCAGATGGATCTAGAGAAAAAAAAACATTGTCGATATCGAAACACGAGCCGTTGGGTTTGTACTCGGACATTGTACTTTTATTCCTCTGCAATTCGATGGATACTCATGTACCAGCAATGCACAGCAAAATGGATCTAGCCTCGATTACGTTGTGCGAGCATTGGCCATTCATTCTAACAGACTGCAGACCCTATCAACTGAATATCAGCTGGTTAGCCCTTCAGTGGTGCAGCTCTTTGAATTCTACGCTGACAATGGATTTCGGGGCTTTTGGTATGTATTTGAAACTACATTCCCGGAAATATTCTGAGCCGGACTCATGATAATGGGCCACGAGAATTGTTGAGTAAGGGCGAATTATGAAATTAACTGGCGAGGGGTGGAATGCACGGAGAGAAGTATTCAAAAAAAATCATAGGAATCCTCCGGAAATATTTCATCGCATTGTTAATTTTTTGATTGAAGTAAACTCGGTTTGTACCGAATACGTCGTTTTTACTCGGATGTTTTTTCAGTTTTCCATGTAACTGCATTTTTATTCGTGATTTACTCAAGCGCATCAACTCACCCGGTCTGGGAAGTTTTTTCTAATAACTATGGCTTTACTTTCAATTTCGTTTGTTCGCGAACATTTTTTTAGTCGTCAATTTAACCGACAAAAATCCGGACAATATTGAAAATACAAGCTTCACCCGAATGAAAATACAACGGCTCCATTGGAATTTATCAAAGGTGTTTTCTTCAGTTGAATTTTCCATTGAATTTTTCCGTTGCATTCAAATTTATTGGTTCAATCAATTAACACCGGTGAGGATTGGAAAAAAAAGTCAAGTAAAATATGAGTGGTGGATGCCTAATAAATGAAATGATCAACCACAACGTTTCATTTGCAGTGATAGCCACGGAAAAACCGCGAATGTATACAAACACTCCCCTCGGGCTGTTGATTTGCAGCAACTTACACGCGAAAACGTTTCCGTCCGGCGCAGCTCTCGGAAAATTTGTTTCAGTGGCCGTTTGTTTCCCTACAACCGTGTATTTTTTCCCTTTTATTTTTTATTCGTTGCTTTATATATATTTTTTTTTGTCGCCCGCAGTTTCACGCCACCCCCTCTGGGGATATTTCAAGCGTGACTTTTACGCCCGGCGTTTGGTGTTACGTGTCACGGACGATACCGTACTGTTATAAACTACCGGCCAACGAGAGAGTAGAGAAGGACTTTAATTTCTGAATGGAATAACCCCAGTATTCAGAAGTAATGGATTCCTCATTGATTTTTAAACCTGCACTGATCCGAATTTTCCGTAAAAATTTCCGATCAGAAATGGGAATTTCCAAAAATTTTCAACCCGTCACATTTCCACTGAATACTCCACACTCTTTTCCTTTTTTTTAATTATTCGGTGAAAATTCTGGTGAATTTGTATTTTTTTGCGGAATACATTGTTAATATATATATAGGGTGTTTTTTGGGTGGGTTCGTTTTAAATTGAAGAAATTCCTGAAAGTCCCTCCCGCCCTTGATCATTACCAATTCATTTACAACCCGATGAAAGCAAAAGAATAGCTCGAATCATGAGTCTGGATGATACTGCACTTTGAAAGTGTGAAGGGTGGTAGAAGCAGAACGAGGGATGAAGCCAAACTAGCAGGCTCTAACGCCTTGCAAAGACGCTGACTCGACTTTATCTCCCATCCCCTCTTGGTGTACATGTACCAAGATATGTACACGCCGTTGAGAAGGTATCTCTACGCCTTTCTCCTCCATTTTCCACGTTTAGTTCATATTCTGAGTGGTAGAGATGTCGGGAAAACTTTGGAGATACGAGAAATCAGGCTTTATAAAGAACATTCAGGGTTGGATATTTTAGAATGGATCTATGTCGGGTCGTTCTCGGTTGAATAACTTCGCAAATGATGCATATTGACGAACTTTATTTCGAGTACGTCGACGTCGGGAATTTCTTGGTAATTCCTCAGCTGAATCTTCATCAGCAATTGAGCGAACGAATCACTCTAAAATGCCCCAAGTCCAAGTACTCTAAACGAAGTTCACCGATATACATCACTTGCAAACTTCATTTCACGATTCAGAGTTTATCGCTTACTCAATGATTGAATTAATTTTTTTTATTTTGTTTATAAAATATCGGCTTGGATGGTCGAATGAATTCATGATGAAAATATTTTTTGTCTTTGGAAAGTTGACGGTAAAAGTTAATGGAATGTAAAGTTTTATTAGTGGGGGAGTGGAGGTATGTGATTATAAATATTTACCTCAAACTCTAGTGTTTATGCAGTTCGGTTTGCTCACGATTTCTGGGGTATTTTCGAGAGTTCGTCGAAGTTTCTGGAATATTGATTTTCGTGGTTAAATATTATTTGAGAATAGAATTTCGATCCATTGCTGGTATCACAGGGGATTTAAGCCGGGGATTTCCAACTTCGAATCATCGAATAAATTGCGATGAATGTAGATGGATTTTGGATCAAGTATTTATGTTAGAGGTCAAGAGGAAATTCCACCTCAACTCCCCAACACCTCCCAGAATAATCGCTTGAATATATTCATGTTTTCACACCAATTTATTTTCAACGTTCAACAATCAGATGAATGGAGAAAAAATGCAAAGTGCGGGATGGAAAAGTCCAATCGAAATTCCGGTGGTCGATTTTTTTTTCTGTTAGAGACAATGAACTCTCAGTCACGACTACGTGAATTTTGTTTTTGCTGTGACACAAAAATTTTGGTACCCGGTGAATTCAATGGGAATGGGATAGCTCTAGAGATGTGAGGAGTGAAGACAATGGTGAGAGACAGGTGGACGTGGATATTTCACGTGGACATTGGCTTGTTGGGGCTATTGTAAAGCTCATGGAATTTGTATCGACCCAGTCACATTGGAAGAAAGAAAAAATTCATAATCATTGACTTATTCTCCAGAGAAAATAACTCAATGATTATGAATTATGCTGCCATCTTATGCATAAATTTAATTACAAAATTATTGACGTCTTCAGTAATTGTTTTTTGCCGCCATATTGTCGGAATATTCTCGGTATCACAATTTCAGATGAAAGAGCTAATCTATTATTTCTGTATCTCTCTTTGAATATTGTACAGAATCGTTTCGTTTCTGTCATTATTCCACCCCGAATAACCAAATACTCCATTAATTTTTAAAATCCGTGAGATGAATGGACCCCTGGTTGATGGAGATAAGCTAAGTGACCCGGTTTTTGGATATCGAAATATTTCTCGCCCGCCATATATTCGCATTAACCCGCACAAAAAATTGATAACTAGCCACAACTGTTGAAATCCTCTCGCGTTTGGTGGCCGATTAAATCCTGGAATCTGTTGCGTGCAGAATTGATTGGCAAATTTTTTGTTATCCCCATGCTGGATATGAATGCAGGTGTATTGATGGAGGATTTGATACCAATGGAGTGAATCGTAAATTATTATCGGGATTCATCCGACGATTAAAAAATAATCATTGAAAAGGACGAAATTTGGAGTTATCATAAATCCATTTTTTTTTAATCAACTGGATAAATGGGCGAATAAAAGTAAAACAACGAAATTGAATTTATCCGGGGAAATTCGGAATTCTTGGTTGTTGAGTAGAATTATTCAATTATTCTATCAACTATATCAACCAACCAACTGATCAACCGTTAAAGTTTTCAACTCTGAACTCGTAAAAATGACTTATCCACGAATGTCCATGTGAACTCCCCAGTAAAATTTTGCCGTATCATTCCGAAGAAGCCGAAAAATCCATTTCATAAAAATTCAATTGCTCCGAATCATACCGTATTGAAAATACGAAATTGGTAGACACATGCAATGAAACCATTTCCATACACCTGTTGTTTAGTTCACGAGTATCCGAAATGCATATGCAAATGGTCCCACGCAGAATTACGTTATATCGTTTACCTGTCAAATTTCGCCCCGAAGGGAGTAGCCCGAAAAAATGAATAAAAAAAAACGATGGAGAGGAAATCATGAGAACGAGACCGAACTGACAAAACACACCAGCTATAACCAACGACCGTCGAATAATTCATGTACATTAATACAATATTTGCATACCCTCCCAACAGTTGTTGATAAACAAAATTAAAGAAATCGCTCCATCCTAGAAACACACCACCATCAATTCTTCATCCACATCCCTTTGGCGAATGGAAGTGAAAAAATAAACCACTGAATAAATAATTAAATATCACTAATGCACGAGAAACTTCCTCCTCATACTTTCCATCTTTAGTGAAAAATTCCCAGAATAGAGAAAAGACAGTTAATCTGATATTCCAGCATCTCCAGCGTCTCCTCTTATCTCATTCCAAAAACTAATTTCACGAGAGGGAAGATATTGAAAAACGGAGGTAGTTGCATTGCCGTGAAAAACTCCAAACAGAGCCAATATTATTTCTCGACTATGTGATTGCTTCATCCTTAGTTCATGCTCGCTTTTTATCGGTACGGAGAAGTGAATTGACTCGGTATTTCCCTCAGGTAACCGAAGCTATTTGAAAAATTATTCACGAACGCGTGTGTTCCGATGAAATTGAAGCGGCTTCAATATCCTTGTTCGATACTAGTGCGATTGGATTCATTGATAAATTATCCGGTGACGACGATGAGTGTAAATTCAATAAGGGAAAGTTTCCTGAAGGTTAAGTTGGAAAAGTATTCAGATTATCAGGGTAAAAAAAATGATAATCGGAATATTTTTTCGAAATTTTTAATCTGCAGTAGCGAACCTACCGCAGATTCTTAATGACGGCAAATTAACGTTAATGGAGTCACTTCAATTTTTTGACACTTGAAAAAATTTACACTTGAAAGTTTTTTTGAAAAATTCGGCAATTCCGCGATAATGAAAATTCCCGCAAAAAGTGGTGAGTTCTGAGTGGCG